>NW_025932839.1:214295-243042 GCF_000764305.2 Hyalella azteca
CACGCTACCTGCTCACGCTACCTGCACACGCTACCTGCTCACGCTACCTGCACACGCTACCTGCACGCACTACCTGCTCACGCTACCTGCACACGCTACCTGCTCACGCTACCTGCACACGCTACCTGCAGGCACACGCTGCATGCCACTGTTCTGCTGTGTTCGGTCATGCTCCTTCTTTAATGTTTTTTGTTGAGCTTTCTCGTGCTACAGTTTCTTTCCCTTGCTCATGTCTATGGTCATGCTCATGTCTATGGTCATGCTCATGTCTATGTCATGCTCATGTCCATGTCATGCTCATGTCTACTGCTACATGCTTCACTACATTGCTGATTCTTATGCATTTCTCATCCATCGTCTAGGCTAGCTGTCTCTACTAGGAACATCTGAAAAGATATTACATTCTCCCTTCTACTTCATTCTATTATCCCTCGCTTCTTGCCATCCCTTCTATAGTCGCGACTCCTAAAACAACTCAGAATTATGGTTTTATTTCTATACTTTCTTCCTATTTAATCACTTCATTTCTATTTATTCACTTCATTTATAAGAAGGATAGTATGTGTTTCGTCGTTGATAACAACTTGCATGTGTATTAATTTGTCCAGGTTTGTTTAATCCCCCCCAGACCCATTTCTTTTTTGTATATATCGATTGTTGCCGCATTATTCAATGTCACAATCCCTACTTCCAGCTCTTTTTAAAAGCCCTTTATTATATTAGATTCGTCTAATTTGATATCGCCCCTTTTACCCCCTGTTGTAGTTTAAATTTAATTATTTTTCAATGTTATTATCGAACCATTTCATGTATGTGTCTGTTCATCAATTTAAAAAAACAGCAATGCGAGGCCCAATTTTTTGCCCTCTTGCACGACGAGCGACTTGTCTGCATCAGTGATGCTGCTGTATATCATATTTTTCTTAAATTTAGCATGCATTTGTTTGCTATCACTTTTTCGTATTTTGCTGCACCTAATCATTTGTTAGTGTTCCCATTCAAAAATTTACTTACGGAAGCTACCAAAGTCTTCGTTTAATAATCGTATGTTCCCGATCGCAATAATCAATTGCTTCAGGCTAATATTTTATGAATATTTAAATTCCTAATTGAAGTTTGCGAATATTTCTCTAATTTCTTGATGAAAAAGTCTTTTCCCTTTTCCCAACCACAATTTATTATCAAATATAGGTACGTCTTTTATAATCCTCACATCTTAGTCGCCGTTCCATTTCATATTTCACGTTAGTATTTCTCATTTGCCTGCATTTAATGCTCTTCTCGCTCACTAGTGAATATTCGACTTGAACATCGCGTTCGAATCAAGCCTATAATTTAACCTTCTCGAATAATTCAGTTTTGACAAGAAATAATCTGGCGTATTTTTTTTTTTTTTGTTAGGTCATCAAAGGATTGGGCAGTCGACCCCCAAGGGTCAACCGTATTATCGATAGTTATCAATTATGCCCAGCAGAGATTTGCAAGGTTTTCATATTGTTAATGCGTCACATTGGCGCCCAGAGTTAGATGGAGCGTCCTTAATATCATTTTTGACTTGTGATATTTCGTAAATTACGACGAGCCTACTAATTATTGTCAACCTGCCCTTAGTGGAAACATTTTGTTGCCTCAATATCTAGAAAATGCCTTCGTAGGCCATCATGCCTTACGTGCGAAATTTATTCATTACGTGTCAAGGACAGTGCCTAAAACTGCAAAATTGTCTGAATAAAATGTAAGTTTTCTCCGTGACAGTTTCCTGTGAGAAGATGACGAGAACGGTCACGTAATTTAATGTTTTTTGTTCATTGTAGCGATTAAAAACGTTGCTAGCTCTCCATATTAGTTAATGTTTCATTTCAAGATAACAATGCATGTCTTTTATTTCCTCTTCTTTTAAAGATAAAGATAGTAAAATAGAGTATCGGTATTAGCACTTAATTAGTATCACCTAAAATAAAAGGCATCTGCACGGTACTAGCAAGTGCAATCGTGGCCGTAATTTAAACAGCAGTTTAGAATTTTATCTCGAAGTTAGTTTTTTTTTAATTTAGGTGAGTGTTTTCCCAGTTAGTCTAGTATGGTGAATGTCTTTGATGGTCGGTGTGTGTGTCTTTTAGATGTTATGCTGATTAATCGTTGAAGGCATGAAATTTTCCCTGAAAAATCTTTTTCCTCGAAGCAACTCGTGTGTGAGCGTTGAGGTTAAACAGTCTCATGTGGGTACAGCACTTACGGACCCTCGATACTATCATCTACCACTACTTCTGCTGATTTATATCTACCACTATTACTTTTGCTACGTCATCTACTACTTTACGTTTTTCCTTTATTGATTGCTTCATTCTTCGCTTGTTGATTGCAGTAGTATTAATGTTGTCCTACATTTTCTTTGCACTTCTTACCTCAGGATTAGCCAAAAGTGCCAAAGATAAATTTGAATTGTGAAAAATATTCAACAAAAAAATGCATGCAAAATGCATATTGCATGTAAGCTCGTCTCCTGCATTAAACGATATACGTACCTATCATATATTCGATTTGTATCAATTTAAATTGGTTTTTGTTGGCAAGATCACTTGTTAAATGGGTTCCATTCGTCTGAATTGTATGTTTACTTCAAAATAAGGAAATTGCACTTCGGTTATTTTGGCTACAAGCAAGATTAGGCCCTATTCCTGTACTAATCCGTCTGCATGAATTTATTTATTTCGTCTATTAATGTTAACCGCTACGTTTATTTGTAACTATAACAATGCATTTAAAAAGGGTTCATACCTTATACAAAACCATGAGACTTATCGCCTGTGTTTCAAGAATCGTTCAATTACAACATGGGTGGTCATAACGTAAGCGAAGTGTCGTCTTTATCGGCGTATTTTCCGCTGTAAATCACAGCTGTCCGCTGTCTGGTGTCGCCGGCGACGCGCGCATGAAACGCGCATAACTTCTTTGATGTTTAATGCGCGCAACGCTGCTTGTAATGCGCGCAACGTTGGCACAACGCCGATTCTTGAACTGATTCTAATAAAAAATTCGAACCGGAATATTTCTTGATAAATTTTCATTCTACTGATCGTGACAGTAGAAGCTGCAACCTAGGATTTAGCCTTTAATATACAGTATAATAGGCAACAAATTAATAGGCCCTTCAGTGCTCAGTCATCCAGGGACTTGAAGCGAGACCATGTGTCATGTGCTGTGTTGTGTATTATTTGAGCTTATATTTAGCCGTGGTTGTGTGCTATATGAGATTATATAAGTTATTACGCGTGATTCAGCTGAAAGTTATATAATTATGCTACGGGTCTCCGTATGACTGCACGGCTGTGGTTCACTACGGCACGTTATTGTCTTGTGGCTGCTGTTATGCGTGACGCTTCGTAACGTCGTAATGAGAAAATAACTGCTATATTAGCAGCATGCGGATTGTTGGTACCGTACTTTATTATAGATTGTTATTGTGTAATTCAATTCTGATTAGGATTGCGTACGCATGGCTTTCTTTTGCGCAGTGCGAGCCAAGCGTGCCTCGAAGGATTGCTGTATATAATATATACTGTAATTACGTATTAATATTTTCAGTGTAAATACTGTGAAATATTTCAACTCTTCTCATATTGGTTATTTTTACCAAGAAAAAGTCCACGAACAAAATGGGTCGGCATCAATGAAAGCAACTGTTTATTTTCTATGCAACCCTGTTTTTTCGAATTCTAATCAAACCGTTTATAATTGTGCTTTAAAACTCTTGATAATAGTGAAATATTATAATTATTGGTCATTATGAATTTTTATAATTATTGAGTATTGTGGAACATTATAATTATTGATCATAGCGAAACCGCTAAAATTGTTATTGTTTGAATGCTGAAATCATTTTAACCTCCCTTACTCACCCCATTGGTATTCATATCATTATCATATTAAAACAAATACCAGACCAAAAATTGAACGTATCAATCATTAATACTACTTAATTCCATTTTGCTCACCATCATCATCGATGCTAAATACTAACATCTCTCGAAAATCTAGCTCGCTAACCCCGCTGATTTTATCCGCATCATTCAAGTTTGATTCTAAAACATTTTATTCTATTCCTCGAAATTACGTTGGATTAATCGTAATTTCTTTTGATTACGCATATTTTCGCTTGACTACAGATAATTCCCTCTGATTGTGATCGCATATTAAAATATTTAAGGTTTTATTTGTTGTTTGAGTTATCTGCTATCTCCTAGCTTCGTCTATCGCAGTTATTCCGCATTTCGCTTTGCCATGCGCGGCAATTTCACCATATTTGTATTGTGATGAGAGTGACGTGTGCATGTTTATAGTGACCTGCGCACCATGTCTCTTTACCGCCTATTATCACAACTGATAGTGATATTCGTATACGAATATCACTATTCGTATAAGTACTAACTCAGCACTGACTGGATCGCATCAATAAAGTGGCGAGGTCCTGGATAAATTTTTGTATAGGTCATATTGACCTAGTTTGGCCCTGCAAAAAGGTGTTCCGGTGCTACGTCCGCTCTGCTCATACTGTGAGCAAGAAAGTCTGTCATTATTTGCACAATATAACCTGTCAATTTTTCTGACTTAACATTTAGTTACGATGCTATCAATGCAAAAATTATTGTCTTGCCAATATCCCAGTGAAAATTTACAGACGCGGCAGCTTCTAATTTGGATTGCCAGAAGCTGGGGCGACTCTAAATTTTGTTAGGGTATAAGTTTTAAATAATGTCTGAGGCGGTAAAGAGCTAAGTGCGAAGCATAGATATTATTAGGACTATATCAGGCTTGTAAAAATAAATGATTTTAGTCCTAGTAATCTTATGTTTAGGCTAGCGAACTTGTATGCTAGTTCAACTTTAAACTAGTCTAGTTCGAGGCTAGTCAACTGTTATGCTAGTGAAGCTTCAGGCTAGTTAACTGATATTATAGTTGAGCTATAGGCATGTAGTACACTCATTCTTAACTATTTATGCTAGGCTGTTTTAATTTTTCAATTATTATCTTTGTGTCTTCCTCTCCATTCGCTTCACTCATTTTCAATTTCCATTTCATCCCTCTTCTATTTTCCTGGCAATACATTTCCTGTTATCAATCATTACTCATTCTGCTTATTCGTCTCATTTGAGTGTTACTAGTAATCTTTTCAGTCTATCCACATGCTCGATTCGTCCTCTATTTCTTCGTTCATTTATACTTCAACCTACAATCAGTATTTTCTCTACTTCTTACTCCATTTGCTTGTTTTTTGTTTTCACTAAAACATCTTTACCTTCATCTCACACGCCTCTGCAGTCTCCATTCATGTCACCCATCCCCATTCATCCTTCACTGTTCCCCTTCTTTGCTCTCACTTTCACCTTTTTGGTAGTAGATGCTCCCCTGAGGTACCCCATTCCCCCACTTTGTCCCCCCAATACGTTATGGGTGTTTGACGTCCCCTGGGGTGCAGGATACGCCCACTCCCATGGAGGAATGCTACAGCGAAGAGGGGGACGGGGGATTAAGTCGCCTCCTCTTCCTCCCCAGCCAGTCCATGAAGCTCAAACTCGCGGGGTTGCTCACTAACCCCATCTTGGACTTCCCTCCTTCTCCGCCGTCTTCCCCAACTGAGGAGGACGATGACTTCCTGGAGGCCTTCAGCAGCAGCTCCCCCATCCTCTCAGCGCCCCCCACAACCCCCGCCACAAGCATGGGGGATATCGACACTTCCGCGCCCCCTCTCCACCAAGCCAAACCTACATGCAAGTCCCCTCGATCACGATCTCCTATGCCTCATTTACCCACTGATCCTTTGGACCTGCTGGCCTCCGAACCCATGTCCATGCTGTCCATCGGACATGTTCACCCGAGGGCGCTGTCACCCAGGCGCAGTCTTCCCACCGACACCCTCGACGCACTGCCACCCAAGCCCATGTCCACTCTTTCGACTTCTCCTCGGTCCCAGCGACCCACTTCACCTATGAAATCCATGGATCAGCTGGAGGTGTATCATGACTCTGGGATGGTTGGTCGGCCCAGGTCCCCGATACCTTCAAGGTCCTCGGCATCGCCGATACCGCGTCGCAGCTCCGAAGTCATGATGCCGATCTTCACGCTGTCGGGTTCGTCGCCTAAGCGCTTGAGGTCCCCGCGTATGTCGTTTGATGATGACGACGAGGACTCGTTCATGTCTCCTGCTCCCGTAGCTGGACTTTCCGACGCTATTTTGCCTTTCGTTACCACCATCGACGACATGGATGATGAGCTCGAACTCCTCCAGTGCGGGCAGGAGGAGGATGATGTGGAGGAAGAACAGCCACCACCGGTTTGCAACCAAACAGCTCAGTCGTTGCCGTAAGACGGGAGCGACACTTATTGCCCCCTTCAAACTTCGTCGCACTATCAAGGGGGACACATTCTTCTAAGAAGTCGTCGCTCTCTTGGATGAGAAATATCTTAATGGCACCTTAGCCATCAGTCTACCTACCGGAGATAACTAAGCTTGCGTTTCTTTGCTGCTCGGTCTTGTCGAGTGAAATTGTTTGTGTATTGTTTGACATCGGCAGAAAATAACTCCTCTGTGGAGACTGTCAAATTGTTGCTTTCTCATGTCACTCTACTTATAGTGGCTGTTCAACTCAGCCTCATCAGTTTGTTCATCTTGCTTCTGAACCTGCTTTTGTCGTTCTATAACTAGGGAATAGCTTCTTAATTGTTACTACATGCATTAATGCATCGGAAGCTTTCACGAACAATATAAAGTCGTGGTCAGAAGCGTTGCAGTGCTCTCTCGAACTCCACTTGGTCTTAGGCTGGACTGCATTTCAATGTGAATGTCACGTACAGCGAAGTATTTCGAGTATTAGATAGTGAAGTATTAACCAGGGATTTCACCCCAGCCTAGCATGGACTTCCCACTTGCGGGGATTACGTGAGAATTCTTGCTTGGACTTCATTTCGTTGCAAGTCAGTGGCCATTTGCATCAACCCGACTTGCTGACGCATTCAACAGGTTCATCAATGCTCTAGCGCCACAAAATTCAACGAAAAGCAAGAGTTGGTGTTTAGATATGATATTTGGCAAGGATTGCGTTAGAATAACTCCCACCTCCTCACAAACATCATGTCGCCTGTCAGCAAAAACATATATACATGTAGTGCCTTCATTATCATTTAGAAGTGTTGTTAACTGTATTACTTGCATGTTATTATCCGCTGCTGTGCTGGAGACGCTAGGAACGAATGTTGAGAGTTGGACTGACGGATTGAATATAGACGGCCCAAGTGGTGGTAGAACTACAGAACGTATAGCGCACCTAGTGTTGTTTAGTTAACTATATGTGCCAAATGCTTACTTAGGCTTGTCGATTTGTTGTCTGTAGATTTTTTTACTAATATCGAATATTGCATCAGTATCAGAAATAATCACCATTCATCAAGATTCCCCGAAGTAAGCTAGGTTGTCGTTTCATTCTTAGTAAATGTTGCGTTGTTTCAGCTGTTTTTTCTTTCATTTCTTTCACCAGTAAAGAATATGAAAGCCTGCTTGTGCCCCTTGGTTGTTTGCCTGAGAAATGCTCGTTTTGAACATCAAGAAATTGTTCTGATGTCCGTGTCGCTCCCATCTTCTCTTGTCTTGATTATCTATTTTGGCAATCGTCAGGAAACTTATACTTCTGAGCGAATCTAATTAACTGAAAGTTTCTTGATGATTTACGGCCTCGGTGAGCTCGATGAAAGGGAATGTGCTCAACTATCAAATATTAATGGAATATTGGCGTTTTGGTCCTGAGCATCATTGTGCTCTACACTACGCATTTTAGTCCGCAAAACAGACCTCTTCTTTGTTTTGGCATATTTTTGACCACGTGCTTCGCTGTCGTTCGGTCTTGCTCTTCTTTCTTCAGTTTGTCCTCGTATGCAATTATAGTTCCGTACTCATTTTAGATTTGATGCCTCATTTTAGTGATAAGAATCGCTTCTGTGTCAGTCACATATCCGCACCCATATCAGCCTAACCATCTTCGTTAGACTCCGATCTCGTTGTTCAAAGACTACAATTTCCTCGTACGAAATTTGCGTCGCCGAAGTGAAAATTTGCTACCTTGTTCGTGACCAGCCTTACCCCCAAGACGTGGACCTGTTGCCTTTTGTGTCTCTTGGAACAATGCACCAATCAAGCCTTTATCAAGTTATTCGGTGATCTGTGGTTGACTTCCAAGTGCCTGTGTGGAACAAACTACCATTATAAACCGATATCTTAACGCTACTGCCATGTGTTGTTGATATCAAGTACCAGTACTGGAAGGAACCACGCAGTGTACGACATTTCAGTTCGGTGTTCTGAGACCCTCGACTTACAGACTAGCGATCATGAGCGAGGTAAGTTCACGCAAGGATCTTTTGTTAAGCCCCTCTTCCTCCTTGTGGTTAACTGCGTCTGCCCAGCTAACGTTCTCTTATGTTCCGAGTGCGTGAGCCGGTTCACTAAAATCTACTTCATGAGTATCTAATCTACTTAATGTTTCAGTGTTTCCAATGAGCGCCTATCGCAGTTTGAATCGCTTTCTCATGCCTTGCCCGCATTGTTCAGCCGAAATTTAATTGCATTCAAATGTTAATAAGCTGGTTTTCAGTCGTATTACTTTTGCATGTAATCTCAATGTCCCCATCATCTGACGGATATTAATATCATCACCTTAATATCCGTAGCAGGCGGAGATCCTCGATTCATTCATGTCCGGTATTTTGCTCTGAGACTTGATGGCTAAAATGGACGCTATTTTCGGGATAAACCAAGGCTGAATATCGACATCATTAATTGGCAGTTTGATGTTTCACATCTATAATGTTCGTACCAACTTGACGAATCCACGTTAATCCAGCTTGCGATTGTCGTTACAACAAACAATTTCATTCCCCTATTTTTGAACACAAAATATTCTTTCTTTAAGATACAACAACATCAAGTTTGTTTGCGAATAACAAGTGTCGCTCTACCCTACACAAAGAATGAGCGCCTCCATATTATTTACATCCTTCAGCTTTAATTCGTATTTATCAATCTTATCTCTTTTATCTCGTTTCATTCATTTTAAACTTCATCTTCACATTTTAATCCTCGGTGCTCATTGTCTCCTCTCGTTAAAGTGGTCACTGAGCCTCCTCTCGTTAAGTGGTCACTGAGCCTCCTCTCGTTAAGTGGTCATTGAGTCTCTCGTTAAGTGGTCACTGAGTCTCCTCTCGTTAAGTGGTCACTGAGCCTCCTCTCGTTAGTCTCATGTCATCAATGTTCACTAATTCGCTAATCAACATTTCCCTTCTTGTGTTCGATTCGTCCATACTACTTTTTGTTGCGTCAATTAATACTTTCGTTGTTCGTTTTGAGCTCAGCTTCGTCTTTTTTACTTAAACTTGCTACTGTTTCTGCATGGAAATTTCAAGATCACAATTATTTTAACATGACTTGAGTTTTCTTTTTAATTTAAAGGCTTCTTCATTTTACCATTCATTCATTGTTTTCAGTCAGCCATGCCATCTTTTATGTTCTATTATCGTGTTTATCTCGTCCCTCTACAAGACTCGTTTTTTTTTCAGTGCAAGTCCCCATCACTTATTCCGTACTTTTTTAAGTACTTCTCTATTTCTTTTATTCATCCACAGCCACTACTGCGAATCACTACACATTTCCTTCGACTGCATCTTCCCCGACCTTATTTTCTCTAATTTCTTATTTCCTGTATGGATCAAAGTACGAAGTTTTTTTATTGTATACTTTTTTGTATCGCATTGCTTTGCTGGAACGATCATTTGCATCATTTTCCTATGAATATAGTCAGTGAAAGTAGTAATGATTACACTTTTCGGGGGATAATGTAGTTGCAGTACTGCGCCATAGTCCGTTGTAGTCCTAACATGTAGCTCATTTATGATTAATAATACGATAACGCCATCGAAAGTGCGTTTTAGTTAAGACAGTAACGCTTTCTAATGTACGAGTTGCTTCACTCTTCGTGCTGATGCTGTGATGATCTCAGATGATGTAGACTTAGACACGAACTTCCATGGTTAGTCCGACACGCTAACTTAACATCCATTAGAGTAATGCTTCATCTAAGTGTCATTTGTGAACCTTTATCTGGCAGTATGCGACGATAGCATTTATTCAGAAGGTGAATATGTTAACAAATGAACGAGCAAATTCTTTGCACGTGATTTTTGTGCCACCGGTCCGTGGTACGGCAGGAAAATCTACCGTTACTTCGCATCAGGAGTGAAGAAACACTTCTTTATATTGTATCCACTGCATCTCGATTAGTTTAGTACAAAGGGCAAGTCTTGACTGCACTATTTACTTTCATTCAGTGTCACCAAAAGCGAAAAATTTTGAATTACTCAACCTTGACTACTTAGACTTTCTATCTGCATAGTTCATCACTACGTTTACACTGCTCTTCTAACCATGAACGCTTCTTCAAATTATTTGTTCCCATCTTGACAGATTAACTCGCGCCCCGCTTTAAACTCCGAATGCACTTACTAATTTTTTACAATCTCTTCTCCCAACCTGAATCTATACCGATCGTGATCATATTTTTCGTTATCTCGACGTGGTCCTGCCCAAAAACTTCTTGCCTGTGTGCTTGATCTTTCTAATGCGATATTCTCATAAATATATCACAATCTTGAATGAATTCCGAGCGTTATTCTGAGTATAGCTTTTTCTGTACGTAACTTCCATCGCACTCACACTAAGTCATACATGTGTGTGAAGATAAAATTTGAGTGACCAGATACTAATAATTGTATGTTGATGGTTAATTAATATACTAGCAATATTTTCTACCTGTAGACTCTACAGATATGTTCACTGATGAATAATTTGATGATTGTACGTTTGTTATAATCTCCATCTTGTAAAATTTGGGTTGTAGTCAACAAAGCGTGTCGCGCCAAGAAGCCATTAGACTCTCTTAACTTATAATGAACAAAATTGTGCTTCATCCTCATGTTATTCCTATGATGCTCATAAGCATTATAGATTATTCGGTGAAGAATAAGAAAAAAGTTCAGGATCAAAATTGTAGCAAATTCGTGATAATTTCTGGATCAGAAACATAGACCTACAATATGTTGATACAGAATTTGGTAGAGCTTGGAACTGGGTAGAAGTCTTGGATTACCAAGATATAATGCCTCACTTAATTAGTCACGGTTTGTACCCCACGTAATTAAACACGGTCTGTGCCTCGCTTAATTAGACATCGCCTGTGCATCATTTAATCAGACACAGTCTGAGCATCGCTTAATTAGACACGGTTTGTGCATCACTTAATCAGACACACTCACTTAATACTAGATAGTTTTGTCTGCCGTTATCACTAACACAATCCATTTCACTTTGATATATTCAACCATATACGATTATTTTACAAATTCTACCCCCATTTTCAACAGCACCCCTCGAGTTTGATATTGAAGTTAGTTGGGCTGTAGAATGTTGAAAACATTACTGTTGATTGTAATGCGTAGAGAACTAACCGGTCCTTGTCTTGCTTTTTTATGTTGACCAAGTAGTTTATTAAATATTCTGAAAATATAATTTTAAGAAATTGACTCTCACTGCGACACTCCCTGTATTTCAAATGTATTGTATTAGAGAAATACATTCATAGATATTCACATTCACTATCATGAAATCTCGTGAAAGTCTTGTGAACATCACAAGCGTTGTTCAGCCACACAATTCATTAGCGTGCTAGTTACGGTGCTAGTTATGGCCGTCACTGAGGCTGCACTAGCGTGCTAGTTACGGTGCTAGTTATGGCCGTCACTGAGGCTGCACTAGCGTGCTAGTTATGGCCGTCACTGAGGCTACACTAGCGTGCTAGTTACTGTCATGCATGTTCGTCACTTAGACTCCCGACATGAAAGCGTCAGGTGAAGATTATATTGAAATATTATCATTACTTTCGAACGTATAAGTCAGATCATGCCTTGTTAGACACGAGGCTGTCCCGTCTGCATTTGGTCACTAATTTGGTCATCAGTGACCGTGTCACACGCGGACGCGAAGTGTCGGAAAGGGAGATGTCCAGGTTAAGACAGTCTAATCAACTAAAAAATAGATAAAATCGTGATGATGATTAGTGACTAGTGTATGGAATGGTGCTAGAGAGCTGGTCACCAGCAGTAGCTAGTGGCAAGTAGTTGCATAACTAATGGTAATTACCGTGCAGGCAGCCTGCTACCCGCCCCTCCTGCGGCCTCTTCGCGCCCTTACTCGCTGTGAGCTCGCCTAGTCGTGTGCCTAGTGTCTAGTGTGCCTAGTGTCTAGTGCGCCTGGTCGAGTGCCTAGTGTCTAGTGCGCCTAGTCGTGTGCTTAGTGTCTAGTGTGTAGTGTGCCTAGTTGTGTGCTTAGTGTCTAGTGTGCCTGGTGTGTAGTGTGCCTAGTGTCTAGTTCGCCTAGTCGTGTGCCTAATGTCTAGTGCGCCTAGTCGTGTGCCTAATGTCTAGTGCGCCTAGTCGTATGCCTAATGTCTAGTGCGCTTAGTTGTGTACCTAATGTCTAGTGCGCCTAGTTGTGTGCCTAGTGTGTCTAATGGAGTGCCGAGTGCGTCTAATCGATTGCCTAGTATGCATCATAATATAGTGCCTAGTGTGCCTAATCGAGTGTGGAGTGTGCCTGATTGAGTGCCTATGTGAATAATGGAGTGCCTAGTGTGCCTAATGGAGTGCCTAGTGTGCCTAATGGAGTGCCTAGTATGCCTAATGGAGTGCCTAGTGTGCCTAATGTGCCTATTGGAATGCCTATAGTGTGCCTAATGGAGTATCCAGTGTGCCTTATGGAGTGCCTATAGCGCGTCTACCCTAACAAAATTTACATTTTTGTGCGACTCTGCATTAGGGCCGCCTAGTATTCGGGGAGCACGTAAATCAGCTTCTCTTTTTCCTTTTCGGGGGCCATACATGCAAAACTGGCTAAGTGAACGTAAGTACTTACGCTCTATTTTCTTGTCTATGATTGGTGGATTTTGCTCGAAAGGCCGTCAATGATTGGCTGATGAACTTACGATTTCTTAACTTTTTTTTGAAAGTATGGGCCCAGGGTTCCAAGGGCAGCCTCTGGGAAGCTTGCTAGCTCGGAATGACTCGGCCAATCCTTGTCATACTCTCAGGCGACTATTAAGTCGGAAAGGAGATTCTGACCAGAAACTGATTTCGATCTGGTGGCCAAGCAGGACCCAGAATGACTTTGCGCCAAGTGTAGCGACTATATTCGACTAAAGCCTAGGCGGTCCCCAAATTTTGTTAGGGTATTGGAGTGCCTATAGTGCGCCTATTTGAGTGCCTAGTGCGCCTTTTGGGGTGCTTAGCGTGTCCAATATAGTGCCTAGTGTGCCTAATGGAGTGCCTAGTGTGCCTATTGAGTGTCCAGTGTGCCCAATGGAGTGCCTAGTGTGCCTAATGGTGTGCCTAGCGTGTCCAATATAGTGCCTAGTGTGCCTATAATGGAGTGCCTAATGTGCCATTTACTCGTTTATCACGTAGTTATTTCCAAGCGACAATGTTATGGCTAAGAGATGACTAATACTATGATCATCATCATAATTAATATTACAATGATCTCTGTATTATGCATTGATATTGTGCGTGGCCTTCCTATTAACGACCTCCGTCCTCCAGATACGCCGTGCGGCGTGGCATGGTTGCCATTTCTAAAAGTGCTTACTCAACGTTTCTTTTATTTTATTGCAAATTTTTTGCCGTTCTCCTATGCGCAACGTTTTTTTTTCTGGACCTGCAGTTTGCGTGAAGTTCATTAACGGTGTTCCTTGATATGCGTTAGGTATAACTTTTATTTCGATGAGGAATTTTGTATGAACATGATTCAAGTTCATCGCTGTGCAGCTAGGCGGGTTATATCTTTTACTGAATCAAAATATTTTTGAGATTTCTACATCTTCAGTTCGTAAGTTCTTTTTTGATAGTTTTTGTTTGTGTCATTTTAAGTAATAAAACTAATTGATAAATGTAAGAATAGGTTAACGAAGAGAAATGCTTATCTAACAGAGTGTTAACCCTCAATTTGTAACAAATTGTTCAATTTATGTGTTTAATTGCTGTCAGCTTGGTGTTTCTAGTAAATTGGAATTTAGTTTTGATTCTTGTTCAATAGTTAACGCTTGACTTGTCTTTTCCCGTTCGAGGAGATAACTTACTTTGCTTAGCATGACGATCTTAGGTAACCTAAACTGCTTACAGTTGCTGTGCTACAATATGGCTACTCACGAACGAATTCACGACTTTGATATATGATTGCCCTTAGCATATGATTGTCCTATACGTATGATTGCCCAATACATATGATTGTCATATGCATCAGTTAGTCGCATTTGCTGAAATCAACTCGTGTTGAAATGTGATGTTAAGTTGTAGGTCACAGTCGTAGAAAGTGTGCGTCGGTAGTTAGGCTTCAAGTACTTCGTTGTGCATTGTAAGTTATTTGTTTTAATTGGCAAGCTCGGGTGTGAGGGAATTTTATCTCTTGCGCTTGATATGATCTTCTTACATTTTCGAAAGGATTACTAAGTGATCTTTTTATGAAGTAGTAGTATCAATAATTTCTTATGAAGCGTTATCTTATGGGTATTTGGGATTATTTAATCGAAGATGTGATGGAGGAAAATGTTGAGAAGGTTGCAATACTGTTTGAAGGTGGGACTAAACATACAATAGTTCTTGATAAGGAGCATTAACTGGCATTGTACACTCGGCAGTAGCGCTGATCGTGCTGCCTAACACGCGAAGTTCAGCATTAGTTACTGGTAAAACAAATATTTAAACGTAACGCAAATCAACATCGTAGAATTTCATTGATCCATGACGAAGAAATGAAAATCCTGCTGGTGATGATATAACGATGATGCACTGACGTTCCTTGAGTTGTGGGACACAGTGACAATCAAGGTTTTTAGATTTGTCATAGACATACAATTTAAATTATGTAAAGCGAGAGGTATTTTTTCTAGGCCTTCATAATGTAGGTTATCTAAACCCTTATTTACACTACTAATATTCGTGGATAACTGTGTTTACCAGTACGGTATAAAATGCATTGTAAAAAGTTTAAGTAATCACATATATCCCCCGTGATGGGGCTGGTTTTGTATTGTAACGCTACTTGTGTTGTAACGTTACAATTGTATTGTAACGCTACTTATGTTGTAACGTTACAATTGTGTTGTAACGTTACTTGTATTGTAAAACTACTTGTTTTGTAACGTTATTAGTATTGCAACGTTACTTGTATTGTAACGTTCCGTGTGTTGTAACGTTACTTGTACTTCTATTGTAACTTGACTTGTATAGTTACTTGTATTGTAATGGAGTTGTTATCTTGTGTCCAGGACGACGCTGCTTCAGACTGCGCCTCCTAACACTCCCTGCTGGGCAGCGCTCCCTGGCCCCTACAAATACTCCCCCTACTCCCCTCCTTGGATCCTTGCTCCCCCTATTTCTTTTCACCGTTTTCCTGCTCCGACTTACGCTATTTTTTCAATCCCTTTATTCTTGCTCGCTCTTTCCATTTTTAATTTCTAAATTATTTTTTATTTCCCTTCCTGTATTTCCATTGCCTTACCATTTCTAAATTTCTCCCCTTTACTTCATTTTACCATTTCTCTACGCGATGTCAACTTTTTTCGTAATCCGTTTATTCTTTCTTCTTGTTTTCATTTTATTATTTTCCCCAAATTTTCTTACTTCTTTCAACATTATTCTTCGTTTTGCTCTATTCCCCCCCCCCTCTCACCCTTGCCCCTCCCCCACGACCGCTGCAGTGAAGCTCCGTGAGATGTGGTACCGCATCTCCCGTGCGTGTGGTGCGTGTGGTCCACGCACCAGCCAGGAATCCTGTGGGACCACTGCCCTACACGCGGTGTGGACTTCACTCACTCCCCACAAGCGGTGTGGACTTCACCTCCCCCACAAGCCTTGTGGTCTTCACTCCCCACAAGCGATGTGGACCTCACCCACACGCGTGTTGTGGACCTCAACCCCACACGTGGTGTGGACCTCACCTCCACACGCGGTGTGGACTTCACCCCCACTTGTGGTGAGCTAGTGGCCGTCAAATGTATTGTAAATTAGAAACATCGGCGCATCGCTGGCCACATATAAAACGGCCATGGTTCTGCAGAGGGTGTGGCTGTGTGTACTTAGCTAATGGTGACGATGGTGTGGAGGTCAATATTAATATCTTTAATGTTATTATTGCAGCACTACTATTTCTGAACACTACATTATGCTTCTGCTGTGCAGATTTTCATTTACGTTCTCGAGACTTTCTCTCCAAGTGCTGGCTGTCATTTGCTGTATGCAGATCGGGGCTTTCGTTGTTAACATGACACCAATCCTCACAGTCCATGTCTTGCAATGATGTTTTTTTTCCGCTGTTTCTTAACCGCCTTAGTGGAGCATTTCGTGAATTGCTTGAAATGATATTCCAACCTTGAATATATATCTTCTCTTGCAACAAATTTGCCTGATTTTTCACATGTTGACTTTATTGATCGCATTTGTCTGTTTCTCGCAGCTTGAGAAAGCAACTCGGTGACGATGAATTTATATAACACAAATATGTTGAAAAATTACGTGACAATTCTGCGCTGAAAAGGGCAAGATAAATGGTCTCTGTACTTTTCGTGGTTTGTTCCATTGCGAATACGTATCGTGATTGTTGGAAACTTGAATTATATCAACGTTCTTTTTATAAAAAATGTTTTAGCTCAAACTCCTCCATTTGTTTACGATGAACAAATATTCATGAATTTATTTGCGAATTTTTAATCCTTTATTTCAAACAATTTATGACAATAAAAATTTGATTTTAATTTGTTTCTGAATGCGGAAACTATTTAGTAAATTTATTTAGCACTTTTTTCAAGTATGAAAGTTTCAACCCTCGATCGTGCCGAGTTTACTGCTCTTATTCAGTGAAATATTAAATATGGTTTTATTGATAGACGCAGTTAAAAATAAAAGCAACCATAAATTAGGCGATGAGTGTCATCATTCATCCATGGGTATCATCATTACACTTGCCTTTACATACATTCAACTTGTGTTTCGCGTAGATAATTTTTTCTCGAATCAAAACCTAACAACTTTCTTGTATATTTTGTGTTAGTTATGAATAATGTTTGTCTGATTGCGGTATTTGTGTAGTTTCGTTGAGTTTTTTCTCTCTTATGAGAAGCAATTCGATAAGATCTTCGTATGCAACAAGTCTTTCCTGACGCGCCACTCGCTTCTCCTGCTGCTGGAGTGTTAATTTTAATATCCGTATAAAAGCCAATGCTAGTTATGCTCCAATTTCCAGTCAGGTTTTAGCCTCATTCAACGCAGAATCGACACCATTTTCAACTGGTCTCATCTTCACGGCGACCACGCGCGACTCTCCTATATAGGTACTCATTGACACTTTAGCATCTGTAACCTCATTGTTTTTGTAGCGCTTTAGTTAACACATTTTAAATTATCCGACTCTGAAAAAATTTACTTCCCCGCTTCATCTTCTCACTAAAGAACCATCAAAATAAAAGCTTTCAATACCATTTTTTCGTGTTAGACATCATCAACTCGGCTTCACTAATAATTACTGCTCTACCTTGAAGCTCTTGTCCCATTTTTAACTTTTCTCTGAATTCTTCCTCGTTTCAATTTCTGCTGTTTGTGTTGTTTTTCCTCTCATGCTTGTAGTTTTCGTTGAAGATTTTGATTCCTATCTATATGTACATCGCATTTTCAATTCTATTTGCTCATCCGCGACTGCATAAACGTACTTTGTTACGTTTAATTTCCTGGCAGCATCATAATAGAATGATGTCAAGACCTTCATTTACATTTGTTTATTGCTTCTAATCGTGTTCATGTTGAACGTTTCTTGTCGACGCTTTTTAATGGATCGCAATTTTTTCGTGTGAATGCTATGATTGGCCCTCGATTTGCTTAAATCTTGCAGCTCATGACGTATTCACATCTTGGACATCCGTATGCATAAGACTCGTTCAAGTTTCCTTATTACGTTTAATTCGATACATGATTGACAAGACGCCCAATTCTAACGGTATAGGGGTACGCTTATTTGATAATTGTTCAGAAACTCAATCTCGGCGTAAAATCAAGGTTTGTTTTTAACATTTTTTCATCCTCCGACAATAGACTTTTATGGAAGGATTTGGTGCGTTTGTTGAAATAACAAAATGTGAGTTTGTTACTAGCTTCTTCAGTTGTGAATTTTATTTGATAGTTTTCATGAGGATTAAAATGCATTGAAATGCCCCCACGCTACCAAGACTGAGAGCAAGACTTTTCATTAGTAAACGTGCATTCTAATTTGCCCTCTTTTTCTTGAGCACTTTAAAAGGTTCGCATCAAATGTGTGGTAATAACGATGGGAGGTTCGTTTGCCTTGTATGTTCGTAATGATGTAAGATCTTCTGTTAACTGGAGCAGCTGTGCTAAAATTTGTACGGATTTGTCTGCTCATCAGGAATCACCGAGCACAGATGCGCTTATTTCCTTTTTATTTGGAAAATTGTATTTCGCATTCGCTGATACTTCACTTGTATCCACACTTATTCAGTGTCATTGCTGTGTTATATCTAAAGTTGGAATGACATATCGTCCGAATGATTGTTTTTGAAATGGTTTACGATAGTTGTCTCTTGTGCGATTGGTTTGAAACATTTAAATAGCGCAAAATACAATGAAAAAAGGCGGGTAGTAAAAGTTTTATTCGTGTTGAGAAGCAACAATTATTTGCCGAGTCTTAAGCGCTTATTAAAATTGGCCGAACTTTTCTACACCATTTTTGATGCGTAACGGCTGTGTGAAAACAATTGCTCTATTAAAATAACTTCTTAAGATGGTAGCCTCACAATAAATTTATGTAAATAGAAAATAAAGTCTCTCCAGTTCTCTAACTAAATTTATTGTTTTAGCAACCGCCTGTTGTTTCAATCTCGAACGTTATTTTTCAATTAGTTCCACTCACATTTCTATAACGGTCCGACCTTTTGTTCTCTCTTGTGCGTGCTGAGTTACACAGTGAACTGAGTCATATATAGTCGTTTAAAAGATTATACAAGTTGACATTTTCGATTTGGTCTATGCACTTTTTGGTACTTGGAATAATTTGATCCCATTGATTAAATTGTCGATAATTTTCACCTGTGGGTTGTAATTGTTATTTAATAAATCTTCTGTTCAGGGACCGTATGTTCTTTATGTGTGCCGCTTTTCTGCATCACGTTCAGTAATAATAATATTTATGTTTGCAGTGTGTCCGCCACCGATTCATTTGAATGTTCATTATTTTAAATCATTGCATCGTACCAGCGTTGCCACTATGACGGCGTTGTGAATATTATCTACGAGACGTGAATATTGTGTATACGACTGAACATTTCATAATCAAAGTTTGGTTATCTTAAATCAATTGCTTCTCTCAACATATCATTTGTCAGTCCTTATTCTCTAATATTGAAAGCATCATTTGCCCCATTACACAATTTTTTAACTGTCAAACTATTATTTTCTAAAATTGTCAATTTCGTCGGGGAAGAGTCTCGAACCGTTTGAAAAATTTGTGCCATCTAGTTTCGTTTTTAACCTCAAACTTCCTACATACTTTCAATAAGTCCCATATGGCTACCTTACACAGCCTTTGCTCTCAACTCAATCACAACATGCCAAAAATGTTTCTTCGTTGCAGTTTGTAGATCCACGGTGTAATCTTCAAGATCCATGTTGAGAAATGTTCCCAAATCTTTATTGAGAAATGTTCCCTTGTAAAAAGAAAACGAGAAATGTTCCCTTCAGAGGACGCTTGTGTCCCGCAGTCCCTGGATTAGTGCGAATTTCTTCACACGAAAGTCCGTATTGCCTGCGACCAGCCAAGCATATTCAATTCTGTACATATTAAGTCTAGTGTCTACTATCATACGAGCCCTGTGATGAAAACGTAAATGTTTTTATGAGCCAACATCCTATTTTTCGTCGCATCTTATGGTAGAGGAAAGCAAGATTACTATCATCGAGTCTGTATGAAGGCTTGAAATATCTTCGGTGTTGAGAATCTGTCGGACCCGTTGCAGGATTCAGAGAGAAATGCCCCGCTGAAGTTTTAGCTTAAACCCAAGTGTTAAATTTCGTTACTGTGTAGTACGACAATCCTTGACATCGTCCTGTGTTACAGTTGCTTAAGTTTTCCTTTTAAGGTTTGTTTCATGGTTGAAAAGTTCATTTGAAGTGCGATAATTCGTGTTGATGTGTGCTACTTTGAAGTATAGATTATTTGTATAGAACTCGTTTCTTATTGTGGGATGGAGAAACTTCATTTATCGGTCATCCATTAAGTTCAAATGCCAAGTTACTTGCGTGCAGAGAATTAACGGTTATGTGACCTTCGATCAGTTGTACCACTGATTCATCCACAGGTCTTCTTGCTTTTTAATGAATTGCTCGAAGTAACTCGAAAATTCTCGAATTGAATGTTTTAACCCCGCTTCTAATTTTATAAATTGAGTTTATATGTCAAGCGCCAAGAATAAAAAAAACTATCCTGTGAAGATGAGATTGAGAATCTGGCCCCGCCCCACAATGATAGGCGGCGCCTCCGTGCCCGCTTTGAGGAGAATTCATCGTTATATATATATATAAATAAAAACATATATATTTATACACATGCTTAGACTCGTTCGTTACGTACGTTGCTACTAACACATTTTGTGAGAGTTGCTAAGTTTGCGCGCTTACCTGTAGAAGCTCACAGCGTTGGCCCTCTCACTAGTTTCGATTTCGATTGTTATTCTCGTAAGTTATGCCATACTTATTATATTATATTGCGTCTCCGTGAAGTGGGTGCGTCAAGTTTGCTTTCTGTGCTTAGGCAGAGAAACTATTAGTTCTGAAAAATGTTGTATTCTTATTGAATTAATAAATGATGAATTGCATATGTACCTAATATGAAGTAGGATTCAATCAAATTTTTAACACGTAAGGGTATTGTCGTCCCAATTACTGAAAATTTGAATATTTTTATCTGCTGAAATGTTGCATAGAATTGAACCCTGTAATGTATAAAGTTAAGGATGCAAAGCGCGTTTTAATTAGTCGTGAATTTTTACCTTAGATTTCAAAAATAGCCTTCTGTTGAACGCGTTAGTGTAATAGGCGACACAACTGTTATGTGCACATCCACTATATATTTACCTACTATATAAGGGTTATCTTTTAACAATATTGCATAGCAATTGCATTGAAAAGCATGCCGGAGCCGACCATCATGCATCCTAAGCCATGTCTGCCCCTATCATGTATTTTATAATAGAACGTGTGGCCATACACATCAACATCTAGATTTCAACGTTGTCTCATTCTCCCTTAATGTTAATTAGAGCGTCATAACACGAAGTAATTATTATACAAACATAGGTAGAAAGAATGTCAATCGTGACGTAACATTGTTACTAAATGAAAATATTTTAACGCGTCAAGCAAAATGGTTGAGAGTTGAAAACATACATTTTTCCGATACAAATTTTACTCCAAATGTAACCTCGCTACCATCGCGTCGGACGCGTCATCTTATTGTACGTATAACAAATCGATTTAAAGGTTAGTTTCCATTCATAAATCAAGCCTAAGCTATGACATGAAACGTACAATGCTGTCTTGAACAAAACGCACAATAATAAACTATTAATTGAATCTTAACCTATGAATAAATATACAAGAGTAACATCGAGAACCAGGAAAAAAAGTATCCAATTGAAAACAACGATCGCTCTTCTCCCTCTGCCACCGCGCATCGACCGCGGAAACCTGCCGGCGTTTCACGAGATAAATTTCCATTAAGAAATCTGATCCGAGTAATGCAATTTCCTTTAGCAAATTTGAGCAGCGCAGTGCAATTTCCACCCGAGATTACAATTGATTAAAAATGGTGGACTAGGTTTACCAGACGCCTCTAGTCGTGGCGGTCGATGCTTGGCCCACGAGGCGCATTATTTTGCTGTCCTGAAGCGATGCAATAAAGGGAGGCACCCGCCTGATCAGATCGGCGAGGCCACAGAAGAAAATTACATTAAAATATGACTTCGCAGTGAGCGGCTATGGCGTGAAACCGTCCATAGCTCCTGTAAATTCAGCCTCGCTATCAGCAAGTTGCCTAAAACAATTCATTATGCTACGAATAAACTTTTATGAAAGAAAAACGGGACGTTTTTTTTGGTAATCCCGCTCTTACAATAAAGAAAAAGCAAGAGCTTTTAGCATTTGAAGATAGGAAACAGTAACTATTTCAGAAATATTTACTTTTTCCTGCAGCTAGAAAGTAACGCCCGAAACGAAGTTATAAAAGCAAATAAATAGCACGATTGTATCTATGTACAGAGCACCGATTATATACTTAACACAAAACAGAACAAAGCTCCTCACATTTCCCTTAGGTTGTTTAAGTGGCACAAATCCACCACAAACTCCACATTCAATCCCGTGCACGTGACGAACTTCATTGCTCACCAGTCCATAGGTTCGAGGAAATGACGGCATTTGTGAGTTTAATTCTATTTGCAACTTACAAGTCTCAAGACAATTCAGTATTAAATTGGATGAAGGACGATATGAATTAAAAGGTTTTAGTTGGCACTTCAGAAAGTCTGTGGTGATTTTGCCACAAATTGACTGATACTAAAATACTTTTTAGCCGTCGAGGTGAAATACATCAAGTAATAAAGTGCGGTTGAGAACCAATTAAATCAAGCAGGACCAATAGCAGCGGAATTGATCGCCATCTAATGTGGCCCAAGAACAACATGACATTTTGACTTTAATGCTAAGTTAAAATTGGTAGTAGATAAGTCACAATTTTGGGGAGTGGAAATTAAGGTAGAGCATCCCTATCAAATGCATATTTTAACATGCGAATGTTTCTGTACTCTGGAGTCTTCGGTTTCGTCAAATGAGGGAAATATTGACGATCTACTCTTTAAAACGGCCTTAGAGAGTAAACTGATTAGCACTTATCACGGAATTCCTACGGGCGAATTATCCGGTAATAAGAGTAGAAGCGAAAACTAAAAAATATAGAAATCACACCACAGATAACTCATTGATGGTCTGAACATGAACTTAGAAATCTTTCTTATGAAATAAAAAGGACTGCAATCCTACATATCGCCTTGAACTGAATGGTCTGAGGTCTTTTCGTAAGCAAGTTCCTCAGCTAGAATGGAGGCTAATTAAAATCAATCATAAATACTAGTTTCCAAAAGAGAGACTAGTTGCAATTAATATCAAGCACTAGTTTCGAAAAAAGCTAATCTTGATCAATTCTGAGTAATAATTACAAATCACGCTTCGGTTTTAGGTAATTTTTGCTGAGAATTGGCCGCTGAAATGGAGCCCGAGGAGTCGATGACCGCGCGACGTTCATTGAGGCCGTGATGCGGAAAAGGCGACAACCATTCATGTCAAAATATAACTATGCATATAGAAATGTACTCAATACAAAATTTTATCATAAAATGCTTCCTAAAAAAGGAAATGTGGAGGTCTGAATAAATAAAAAAAATAATTCATCATAAAATACTTTCTAAAGTCATTGTATGACTTAAGCATTCACAATGCTATAGTATATCTTATGAATACATCCAAGCGTCAAGAAAATCATAATTAAAACTCGCAACAAAGTATATTATCCTACGTAATTTAATTTTATTATGCAGTTTCATAAAGCATCCATAATAATCATTAAGCTGCACACTAGTTTACATGACTAACACTAATCATTGAAGCAGCAGCCTGATGCTCTATCGGACTTACGCACGACGTAAGTTCATTAAATTGTTTTGAGAACTAATAATCAGACGAGAACTTACAACCGTCGCAGAAGACAATCAAACTTACGACGCCTAACGATCACAACATTGCGATTAATGGTGATCGTGGATGTCAACATAGTACGTAGTATACGATCATCGTAGCATATAAGTTCGTGTGTTTGAGAATCAAACCTCTAATATACGTGGCGGGAAAATCGTTGGAGTGGTGATGACGTTTGGGTGATGGGTGATGACGTGCGGGTGATGGGTGATGACGTGCGGGTGATGGGTGATGACGTTCAGGTGATGGGTGACGACGTTCAGGTGATGGGTGACGACGTTCAGGTGATGGGTGACGACTTCTGGCAGGTTTGACAGCACAATTTGTTGTAGTAACGGAGACGACAGAGGCGCGCCCTGAAGACCAGGTGGCAGTTCTTCATGCGGTCCACGCAGCCTGGTGACAGAGAGTATATTTGAATGGTATACACTATACATCATAACGGGCGGTATCAATAAACAGAGTGTATATTTGAACGGTATACATCATAACGGAAGGTAACAATAAATGTGTATATCTCACAACGGAAAGCAGCACTAAATAGCACAACTGATAAAGGAATGTATCAGTAAATAGTATAGCTGATACTATAATGTATCAAGTAATAGTATATCGACAAACCGCGAATGCCAACAAGCACAAAGCGCCAACGAAAAGTGAATGAAGACTATGATGTCAAGAGACAAGACTATGATGTCAAGAGACAAGACTATAATGTCAAGTGACATGACATTGATGTCAAGAGACAAGACTATGATGTCGAGAGACAAGACTATGATGTCAAGAGACAAGACTATGATGTCGAGAGACAAGACTATGATGTCAAGAGGCAAGACTATGATGTCAAGTGACATGACATTGATGTCAAGAGACAAGACTATGATGTCAAGTGACATGACATTGATGTCAAGAGACAAGACTATGATGCCAAGAGACAAGACTATGATGTCAAGTGACATGACATTGATGTCAAGAGATAAGACTATGATGTCAAGAGACAAGACTATGATGTCAAGAGGTAAGACTATGATGTCAAGAGACAAAATTATGATGTCATGAGACAAGACTATGATGTCACTTAAAAGCATTCAACTTGACACTCTGGGTCAAAGTTCACAGTCTTTCGGCAAGTAATTACCCTAAAGGTAATATATTTATCCAACATACTCAATCCAAGGTCAACAAATCTGGTTCATAAGAAAAAAAATTCAGCACATCATTGGTTTTATGAACACTTTTACGCCTGTTATGAACTTCAAAAATTGACTAAAAACTCCAAGAGTATTTAAGCGAAACATTGTGAGCTTTGCAAGCCTGTAACCTGCAAGCTTTAGACCGTCAAGCCCTACGCATAACGCCTTGCTAAAGTCTAGCATAATTTTCTGTACTCTGAACCAACACAACAGGCTGTCGTTAGTCATCAGGTGCCACACTGTGATGCGCTTCAGGCCTACTAGAAATATTATAGATCTTCGAATAGGCCTGCTAGAAACATAGATCTTCGAATAGGCCTGCTAGAAATCTATAGATCTTCGAATAGGCCTGCTAGAAATCTATCGATCTTCGAATAGGCCTGCTAGAAATATATAGATCTTCGAATAGGCCTGCTAGAAATCTATCGATCTTCGAATAGGCCTGCTAGAAATACTCAGATCTTCGAATAGGCCTGCTAGAAATACTCAGATCTTCGAATAGGCGTGCTAGAAATACTTAGATCTTCGAAAAGGCCTGCTAGAAATACTCAAGTTTCTCATGCAAGCTGCCAAGCCGCAAGCCTGACCCGTTGCCTCGGGGTCCTGTGCTGCGGGGTCGGGTTTAGGAGCGGCCGAGTCGTCGCCGAGCGCGATGACCATCGGCCGCTTCCTGTACTCCGTCGCGTCGAAGGCAACCGCGCGGTCGCTGTCAGGTGACGTCACGACGCGGCTCCCCAGCGTCGCCGTACGGCCCCCGACGTCAGACGTCACAACACGGCCCCCCGACGTCGCCACTCGGCCCCCCGACGTCGCTATTCTGCTACCGCCACCCGACGTCGTCGACCGGCCACCGCCGTCGGGCGTTAGTGCTCGGCCTGGCAGGATTGCTGGCGGGGGGATAAACGAATACGTGAGGAAGGAATGCGCGATCCCAAGTCAAATAAATATTAGTAGAGTTATTGTGGATAAAGTTGATTTGCCATACTTGAAATAAAATTTGGCAATAGCGTATTAAATGGATGCTAATGGACAAAAAGCAAACGGAAACGTCAAACATTTGGGGATTATAAGATATGGCGGGATCCAAACAACCATTTTTACGATTGCTTTTAACCAAAAGATTGTGGAAGTAGCAACAAAACAAGAAGATGAATATCTTGTAACAGCAATTCGTTCTGAGCTTCACTACAACGATTCAACAGAACCTAAAAACGGTGAATAATTTAAAATAAGAAAGCTACTTTATAAAAAAAAAGTTTAGGAGCCAAGCTTCAGATTCAGACATGGATGGTCATTCTGATATGATTAAAACATCAATACAAAATAATGATGTTCTCAACACGTCCCGCCCCACATAAAAGTTTCAAAACATATTGGTCAGTAGCTCGTGTCCCTACATTTGAGAGAGGATAATAGCGTACATGTGATACTTCCATGCAAACAAGGCTTGTTATAAGATAATGCAAATATTGTAGCCTACAGGGCATGAGGGCAATGAATTAACGCAATAAATTTATACGCTAATAGCTAATTTGAAATAGTATGAAAATGGAAAGACTAAAACACAAGATAGTAACGGTAATTGATATTTAACTTGAGATGCCGGAACAAGATGTGAGAGAATGTCATACCTGACAGGTCGTGGTCGCCGCCGCTGCCCTCGGCTGCGTCTGTTGCAACACGCAAAGCGTTTATCGTACCAGTTATTATATGAATATCTTATACTAAACACTATTAATTATTATCATTAAATTCTTCAACTCATGTAATTCTCTGGAGTCAGGAATTAAACTAACGGAAGAATGTAATAGAAGCCATTGAACATAATTAATAAACTTGGACATAGCATGCAAAATTGTAATTTATGCAAAAGACTAAACATTTACATCATTTTGAACGGTGTAGACTTCATTGAGTGATCTTACTGACGCACAATGTAAAATATATCACCATTAAATTCAAGAGAAAAACAATATGTTGCTACCTCGGAAAAGATTATGCTTAACGTTTGAAAAAAATTGTCAGCGTTATTGCAACAAAAATCAAGAAAAACAAAAATTATAAAAAATTGTAAGAAAAAAACGTTCGTGGTCTGTAAATGCGCGCGACCAGCACCGGGACTGGGGAGCTGAGGCACAAGCGGTGACCCGTCAGGCAGTCGCACGTTGGCGACGACGGAAGGCGCAGGTGCGCAGCTCTGCAGGTTGCAGGACTGGCGGGACGCAGGTCTTGTCAGGAGGGAACACTCGGTCGAGACCTGCAGACTGCTGGGGGACAAGCAGCGAGTCTGGCGCCTCATAACCCCGCCTCCACATGTGGCTGAACACTGCGGCCATGACAGGCAATTGTCAGAGAGGAGGATAATAGTGAGGATTATTGAATAATGAGACATATTAAATGGTCAAGGCTTCACTAGAATATTTCTCCAGTTTTGAGGGCCAGAGGCTTTAACTTTAAGGAGTTCATAAGTCCGCAATAAGAATCACAGGCTGCATATGTGTTGAATAAAAATTGAAAATTGTCTTTAAAAAACGAGAATAATCGGCATTAACGAGGCAGCTCTTTAACCTTAATTATTCAACGATGAAGTTAGCAAACTCAGGTTCAAAATCGATAATAAATACGACCCGATTGGAGTAGTTCAAAACCTGGGACCAGGCAGACATGAGGTACCTGGGACCAGGCAGACAGGTACCTGGGACCAGGCAGGGACCAGGCGGCCACGTACCTGGGACCAGGCGGACAGGTACCACTGAGGTCGGCACGGCGGCAGTTGGCAGCCGCGGTCGCTGGCAGGACGTCGGCCGCTGGTGCAGGCGTCGTCAGGCAAGACGCGCCATTTGCCGGGCGCGTCTTCGATGACGCAGACGACAGGACGCGTCTTGCGTCCTGCGCCACACTCGCCCCGACACGCGCCCCACTGACCTGCGCAGGCAACCCACTTGTACGACATGCAAAACCCACTTGTATACCCGTATATGCACAACCCACTTGACCGGTATGCATAACTCGGCTGTAGGATATGCCCATAAACATCCCATTCAAACACGATCCTGAACCACTGAGAATCCCGACCCACCCGTGAACCACTGAGGACCCCGCCCAATCCTTGAACCATTGAGGACCCCGACCCACCCGTGAACCAAAGAGGACCCCAACTCACCCGTGAACCACCGAGGACCCCGACCCACCTGTGAACCACTGAGGACCCCGACCCACCAGTGAACCACCGAATACCCCCGACCCAAGACAGGTACCTGGGACCAGGCGGCCACGTACCTGGGACCAGGCGGACAGGTACCTGGGACCAGGTGGCCACGTACCAGGGACCAGGTGGCCATGTACCTGGGACCAGGTGGCCACGTACCTGGGACCAGGTGGCCACGTACCTGGGACCAGGTGGCCACGTACCTGGGACCAGGTGGCCACGTACCTGGGACCAGGCGGACAGGTACCACTGAGGTCGGCACGGCGGCAGTTGGCAGCCGCGGTCGCTGGCAGGGGACCAGGCGGCCACGTACCTGGGACCAGGCGGACAGGTACCACTGAGGTCGGCACGGCGGCAGTTGGCAGCCGCGGTCGCTGGCAGGACGTCG
>NW_025932840.1:0-293 GCF_000764305.2 Hyalella azteca
ATCTATAATTTATGAATAATATATAACATATAATATAATATTTGATAATAATAAAACATAATACAAATGCTATTTTTATCTACATTACATGAATGATATCTAATAGATAATAATTATGCTATACTGAGACAAAATTTAAATGCAATATAATTGAGGGTAACTAAAACGATATCTGAGAAACGATCATTAAAGATTATTTAAGATTAAAGATCAATAAAGATTAAAGATCATTAAAGATTATTAATGATTCATACAACGGCGCACGGATTTCCTGTCGTAAAAAATCGTAATCT
>NW_025932841.1:0-1738 GCF_000764305.2 Hyalella azteca
AATTCCAACACAACTTGAATTGGACACACACAGCTCGTTCCAAGCTGTGTGCAAAAATTAAAATTTTCTTAATTAAAAGCTTAATAGCTGTTAATAAAAAGCCTAATTAAGTAGTGTTCAATATTCAATAGTGTTCTAATTCAAAGCCGTGTTGTATTCCAATACAGCTCACACAGCAATCAAAATTCGAACACAAGGATGTCAGAATTACGTACTGTATTAGTAGAGTTTGAACTTACTGACAAATATTAAATATCAGTCAAAGTTTATGTCTGCATATATAAATATATATTAAGCCTAGCTTTGAAACCTGACCTTAGCCTTCTTGCTCTTGGCAACAACACAAATGTGACCACAGTGTCTGCAATCGGCAAGTTACGAGTTAATAGTTATGACATCGACGATCTGACAGGTGAGTGACAGTTCTGACTGATCATGAAGATTTTATCATAAATTAAATATTAAAAATAAAAGAGAGTCTAATTTAAATTCAATGTGTAAATTATTCAAAATAGGCCTATTTCATGATAATTACTCATTAAAGCATGCAGATGTAGACAACGACTTACCATGGAAACTTGCTCCCGATTATTCGGACAATAAAAGGCACGAATATATCTAAACCACGGATGTTGGAAGTCTCTAGCGAAATGATGTGTAGCGATTCATGACCATGATTCATGACAAAGCCTCTAGAGATGATGCAGATTGCATGATTTCTAGCTGAGATCGAATTTGAAAAAGACTCATCAAACACAAAAATCATATACTAATAAACAAGATGCTATTCATATATATTTTCATATATTGCTCTCATAATTAAACACCGGAAATGGTAGAAAAATTAATCGACAAATTATCATGATTAGTTCAGGCTTCCAATGTAACGTTGATCATTTTAGAAATGGTGGTCGCAATTTGTTCATTTTTCATCAATCAAAACTCAACTGGAGCATATGGATGATATTCTGAAGCAATAAATTATCCGATGGAACATGTGTACTTTTCGTTCGTAAAAAAATTTTGATGAAGTTCATTATGAATTTGAGTCGTTCAGTGTGATTAGAGCAACTTCTCAACCTGTTCTTCTTCCTTTATGCGGAAATATCAAATAACACCAATAATCATCCGCGTTGAATTGCACGCAAAATGTACAGATTGAATGCATTAAACTGTTCTAATACTTTAACTGTATAATATAGATGAACACCGATGAGCTCCCATGGTCCCACACGCGAGCGATGCACATACGCGGGAGTTGCGCACACCCACGCGGGAGTTGCATCAGCGCGTCGGACAAGCAGGCGGTGAGTCCACAACTCTCACGAAAAGGTTGCGTATTCACTGCACTGTTCACCGTGAGCGTCTCAAAATGGGCTACACTGATGTGTGGAAGACCTAACACGTTCCGTTGTATGTGGACCCACGGCACTTGCGCACAGTTTACACAGGTCACACCTTCACAGTGTACAACATAGTGTACACGTACTATGTACTGGTCTAGTCCGGCAGAAGTTTTTCCTTTACGTAACAAGGAATGATTTTTGCGAACAATTTCTTTACGCGTTTTCACGCGAGTCTAACGAAGTTTCTTGCTGGTGTTGACTGATTAAAAATACATGTACACAAAAAGATTCGCACTTCACTGCTTGGTGCACACGTGAGGATGACAACAAAACGAAGCTATGCTAAAGGAATGTTTTAATAAAGGACAAGTCTACAATATATCATTTCACAA
>NW_025932842.1:0-67362 GCF_000764305.2 Hyalella azteca
ATTGAAGAACAGGTAGAATAATGTGAATACGAATGGAAACGAATTAATGATACCAAGGAAAATATATATATATATATATATATATATATATATATTTGAAATGTACTACATCATTTTAAGGAGCAAATTAAAATTTCAAGTAAAATTGTAAATCGTTCCTAAAACCTATATTATCGATAATTATCAGTTTAAATAGACATTAATTCAGAAGCAAAACTTTACGCGTACGGTCCAACCTTGCACTCAGAGAAATAGTTTGACTTTGTCCAAAAAGCGATGCACTTTTTGTTTATGTGTGGGTCACTCTGACATAGTTTGGCCCGACATGAATGACGCACTGGTGCCACGGCCGCTTCCTGCATGTCATGTGAGTAATAAATCGAGTCACTATTTGGACAATGTGACAGATTATTTTTCTGTGTACACAGTACGTTTTTAAATCAAATGCCATGAAAACACTGTTCGAAGTTACCCAATTCCGAAGCAGCTATCGCAAACCTAATAATAACGAAAACGTGGCATCAGCACGCGCTCAACTGAGTAAAATCCTATTGCGCAAGTTCTTTTGAATATATGAAGATCTCTTTGACATGACTAGTCTTCAAATGGGGTTCACTATTCTACAAATTAATTTGAATACATTTCAGATGAGGGTTGCACACACACGCTCAGACGTTTATTAGTACTCTTCATATGTTAGCATCGAGTCTCGATCTTGATTACTACCAATAAAGGAATTAAATGAAGAAGAGAAACTTCATTCGAATGCACTAAGATCGGCATTCTTGAACTTTGCTTGATTGTTCTTCAAGATATTTGATACGGGCCTGTGATTGGCCCGTAGTGAAGATGAGGTCACGATGACGTCGACTGAATGGACGTCGGAAGAAGAACGCTACATCCACCTAACTGATATTCGACTGATTCCTAACCTGATTCCACCTAACTGATTCGTGTTATATTCGATTGTGAATATATGAGCCACTGATATAATCGCAAATATGAGACATAATATCCCAAAAAATAACGCGTTCTTATAATCCTAAAAATGCAATATTAAAGATATTATGTTTCAACTTATTGATTCATTTATCTAGAACAAAGTCAGCAATGTCTTCTAGCCATGTCGAGATTCGCCAGCATAAATTTCTCAAACTGAAAATTTTAAATTAAAATTGCCTTTTGCAGTCAATTCATAAACAGATGTTCATTTGATGGGTAACTGATGGAGAAAAAAACTCCTGAGGATGAATAATTTTCTGTGATATCTTTCTTATAGTTACTAAACACATGCATCAAGTTCAGCCAGTTACTAATAATATTTTCAATTATTAAATACGTAGGTTCATATTGATATTAAAAAAAATTCGGCTGTTTTGTTGCCGAGTTTTCATGCACATTACGCAAGAGTTCTCATCACTAATGAGCCACACTCAATTCATCGCACAGGCATTTGCCGTATGCGGTGCTTCGTGCACACGGCGTGCGTGGCGTTCAGTGTTCGCCCGCACCCACACGGCGCGCTCGTGTGCGGGCTGGCCAGAGAAAACGTCTACGTCAACACGCCAGGCGACGTCTCTGGGGCTTCGTACTTCGTCAGGAATCGTACGTAGAAAGATTTAAAGCATCTTGTATTTTTTATGTAGAATTAAGAACTCTCTGGTTTTTACTTTCTTCTTGAACAAACCTTATTTTAAAAAAATGTTTACGTCCTACCAGGTTTCGCGTAACTTAAAATTGTTTCGGGTTGTCTGTTATGCTGCAACTGTTCAGTTTGTTTTGAGAGGCTCATAAGCCATAGCAAATATTCTAGCGATTTAACATAATTTATTTAAGGTAATTTTTTTATTGCTAATTTGACTGCCAGGAAGAATTCTCATACAGCTTCAAGCCCGAAATTATTCACAAAGTCGGTCAAATTCTTAGTCCTCCTTTCGAGTATACAATTTATCTTTTAATGAATGGCGGATATTATTGTCCGAATTATACAAATTTCTCTGGATATGTCCCACACCAACATTCTATGATGTTTCTGTACATCTATATTCAACCTAAAAATTATTAAATTCATGTGGCTGCAGTGACATTTCCAATCGAATTTCATCGTTTTTATACATTAACCGAACAATTTTAATACGTCCATTTTAAACTAAAATCATCTTTGAAGCTCATAAGCTCTTCAATTTCATGAAAATTCTTACGAATCCAGAGCTCGTGGAATCATGGGCCATCGACCGTCTGATTTACCGCCGCTTGACCACCCAAGTTCAGGGCTACGCAGCCAGCAGGGCGGCCTGCGAGGCCATCCCCGGCTTCCGCCTGATTGCCGTCATGTTCGAGGCCCAGATGTCCATCCTGCTGGAGATGTGCCTCGGCAGGAAACCCAACCCGGGCGAGACTTCGTGCGGAACTTCTTTGCAAGCGAGGTGGTTTTATGTTGACTTGATCAAGATCAACGGCGTACCCATGATCCGTGGGGTAATTCCTTTGGCTGATACCGACGTTACCAGTGTTCTTATTAACGATAATAATGCGAACTTCATCTATGCACATTCGGGGCTGCTTCACGATGAGAACGCGACAAGCTGGAAAATTTACCCTGTCTGTCAGGCCAACGTCTTCGGCGTGAACTGGTAGATGTCAAGTAATATGCAAGGTAATTCAACTTTGTCCATTTCTGCTAAGAAAATTTTGAAATGGTAATTGTACTGAATTACCCATCAATGATTTTGACGATCTCGTTGATCCCCAGCCTGTACAGCATTATCCGTATGGTTGATTCGAATTTATGTACAGCGCAGAGTAGATTTATCGTTACTTTTAGGCTAATTATCAGGCCTCTTCACAGTTCAGTTACACTCAATTTCAACCTGGCATGTACTTATATTTTAATCTTTTCAGCCATAGTTTTTTTCAGGTTTTTATAATACATCCACAATTTTATTACATTTGGAATTACCTTGTTAATGATGTTCCAAAAGCCTGTAACCCTATAATAGTTATTTTTCAGGGGAGTTTAATTTTCTTTCTAAAGAGCTTCATGTTTTCCAGTTAGCTTATTAGCTTCATATATTCCAGATTCTGAATCTCCAAAGCAGCAGAGAACCGCAATAAATTGTGTACAGAAATATCTGCTGGCATGAATAACTAGCGAGACTCTTTGTAGCGGGCCGAATATTGGCCTCGTTTTGCGTTCTAGGTTTCAAGCCGCCGCACTCCTCGAGAGACGGCTAAAGATAAAAATTACTTCACTTCATCATTGCCATTATTCACTATCATCATTATTATTATTAACTATTCTCATTCATTATTCACTATTATCATTACCATTATTGTGCCCATCATTGCTGCATTTCTAGTGTAACGGCTTTTTAACGTTCTACGTCATCTGGACCACTCAAGTGTCGCTAATTTCTGCAAATCTCTAAAGTAAAACGGGCTTGAACTTCATCGTTACTCGTTCCAATCGTCCATGAATCTCAGGGCCCGCTGACAGAGACACTAAAGGGTTTAGATTTAGTTTCATCAGGGAACATAGTGTTGAACTCTGAATTAAAATTAAAGATACGTGGAGTTCAACGCAATGAAGTTTCTCGAGTGACTGTACACTCAGCGACGCACTTGTGTTCAGTGAGTGGGTCATCTTCACTCAGGTCCGGCACACGTATCAGTGCTACGTCTGCTCTCTTCTTGCGATGTGCGTGAAAAGTGTGTCGCTATTTGGACAGTAAGACCCATTAATTTTTATGTGTGTACCTTTCACTCTATAGTTTGTTGCTTTAGATTAACACATAAACTAATGACTCGAGAAGTAAAGTCATATTGTCACTTAATAATAGAATTTGGATGCATGAAAATATATTTATTCATTACTTGCGATTCAGATCTCTACCGTTGAACTCATAACCTACTCTAGAGCTCATAAATCTACTTTTGAGATCACTATTAAAGTAACATCATCAAGTTTTTAAGATACAGCGAAATGCTGCATGATTTATGTATATAACACGGGTGAATTAAAAAAATATATATAGCACAAATCTCCGACCCAAGAGATTCTGTCGCATTTGCAGTTTTGGATTAAATCATCTGGAACATTGTCATGCAATCTTATTCGTAATCTGAAGCCGTACCTTCAGAAACTGTCTGAATCGACCGTCTGATTTACCGACGCTTGACCACTCAAGTCCAAGGCTTCAACGCCAGCAAGGCGGCCTGCGAGGCCATCCCCGGCTTCCGCCTGATTTCCGTCATGTTCGAGGCCCAGATGTCCATCCTGCTGGAGTTGTGCCTCGGCAGGTAACCCAACCCTGGGGAGACTTCGTGCGGGAACAGTGCCAGGTGGTTCTACGTTGACATGGTCAAGATCAACAACGTACTCATGATCTGAAGCAAAATACCATTGGCTGATACCGACGTTACCAGCGTTCTTATAACCGATCCAACAGATAAATTCGCTTTCATCTACTTCGGGGCTGCTTCACGATGACTACCCGACTAGCTGGAAAGTTTATCGTCTTTAGGGTGAACTGGCGATATCGTGAAGTCTGCTAATCAGGAATAACCAGCTGATGGTAAAAAAAATCATTTCACCATGAAGTGTTGCACATGGAAAGTTTTTTCTTCATGTCGTTGCAGGTAAATTTAATCTTATCTATTTTTCACATTTTTGCTTCGCATATTTGAGGTTTCGAGCCTCAAAACTACAAAAAAATCAATAAATTGTGCTCAGGAAATTGTTTGTGCTATTAGAATGTCTTATAGGACCGTGTTTTATTGCCCAATTAACGCACAACGAGTGATTTGGTTGATTTAATTAAACCATAAGGTTAATTCACTTTGAAAGTTTTTGATGGTATTCCAGTTGAGATTCATTCTACAATGACGCTTAGGATGTCGATACGCCTTTTTACGAAAATATAACATACTAGGCCTATAGGTAAACCAGTACTCGGTTATGTTTGCACTGAAACATAGCTGGTGAAACCTAAGGCCTATCTTTTATCCGTCTTGTCTGCTTGCATAACATTTACACATCGAGACAAGTGGAATGTGCTAATCCGTTAATAAAAATGATACATGAGATATAGGCTAGGATGGAAACGAATCACATTCGTGAATAAATTCATTCATAATGTTAAAAATAGATTCACTCAGGCCATCTTTTATCCGTCTTGTCTGCTAGCATAACATTTAAACATCGAGACCAGTGAAATGGGCTAACCCGTTAATAAAAATGATACATGAGATATAGGCTACGATAAAAATGAATCATATTCATAGTAAAATCATTCAGAATGTTGAAAATAGATTCACTCAGAAATGGGCTAGTCGAACGGATCAATTTCGCCAAATTATTGTGCATTAATTTTTATTCAGCAATGTCAATTATGAGATAGTATTCCGAGAAAATATATGAAATAAAATTCCGTAAAAAGTTACGTTATAAATGAAAATACATTTTAATGCGCATGGTGCATATATATTCTTCATTGCCGGGCAGCGATTGCAGCCTAACTTGCTTCAAGTTTGTACGATATTATTATATTTTGTATATATTATTATATAATATATTATTTGTAAGATATATATATAGTAGCATTAATCACTGACCTACAATATAATTTTAGAAAATTACCATAATTATCCTTGCAGTTATTATTATTGTACAGCATATTGACGGCGAGTTATGTCACGTACTCTAAAAATGATGGCACAATAATGTTAAGAATAGCATCACTTGAATGATTGAAAATTTGAAGTTTTTGAATCATCATTTTCAAAATTTGAGGTAAACCTTGGAATGCAAAGTTTTTCCAAGATACTAACTGTAGTCAAACTATCTATAAGCTGAAATGAAACAGTTTTTTAAAATAAAATGCTGAAGACGCATTTCGTTATGTTCATGTCAAGACCACACTGGATGCTGAACTCGCACGATTTCTATTTAAGTAATAAAAGAACCTGAAGTGTATAAAAATTGATGCAAAACTTCTCTGTGATCCGAGTAGCGTTGTGGAAAACTTAAAGCGTGACCTGCAGAATGGAATTATTTGCAGGCTATGATTGATGACGTCAGCAACCTTGCAATAAATGAAAATGATTCCCGTCGCTTTGAAGAATGTGAGTAACGCATACAAAAGTTTGAACGAAGTTCAGTCTTTTGAATAGCCTGAAACAGTAAATATGCTGTGATAATATTATCAGTGTGAAACTAGTGAATATTTAAGAACATAGATTACAAAAAATGTTGCTGAAAAGTTTTCTGATTATACTGATTAATTTTACGCATTTAATCAACTAAGCACAATTCTGTAAGAGTTTTGAAGGCTGTATAACTCAGCCATATTCAACGGCCATTAGGCTTGGCCTAACTTGAAATACACTTGCACTAGCCCGCCATCTGAATCACGAATGCGCGGCGATTAAAGGCAATGAAAAAAGTTCGCTGGAATGAATCATCATCGATGTTTGCAAATCAATACTGAGCTCATTAATTTTGCCCTATGCTGGAACTGAACTATACTAAACTATATTGAGTTTAGAGTGCACACGCTGACTACATACACGGAGTGAGGGTTCAGAATGCTCGAGCTGACAGCATACACGTGGTGAAGGTATGAAATATAATGTGATATCAAAAACAGAAATCGCACAAAAGTTTTAATTATATTTTCCATTATGTATTTTAGGCAGAAGCGGCTGCGATTTCATCCCAAGTGTAATTGAAATTGAAATTGTAAGCTGTGCCCAGTAATTCACTATTTATTCTCGAACTTAATTAGACCCAGAATTCTGTTCTACTTTTTCACAGTATTGAAACGAAACGAGTTGAGAATTTTCAAGCAATATCAGCTAGAAATCGGTGGTGATTTATTCATGGTGAGTTTTCACAACCATATACCAGATTTTTATTATTTGGCCGATACATTCAAACTTGCGAATATTTGCATATTGCGTGACTATACTGACTATTTATATACGGGAATTTTAGTGCAGCTAGAAGCATCATGAAAGTCTGGGGTTATTTTGGAGCTGGAATGCAGCGTCGGCCGCAGTCGTTCTGTTCTGCTGCGCTCGATAACACGCAACGCATTTGCTGAAAAATTATTGTTCTAACAGTTATTTTTTACATATAGTATTTATGTATTAATGCGAACACAAAGAACCTAGTCAATTAAAAATGATTAAGAATGGTTTTGAATTCTATTGCGCTTTGAAAAGCAATGATCATTTTTAGAATAAATAAGTAGTTACAAGTCAGCGACGCATCCCTAGTTATCAGAACAAAATAGCTGTAAACTATTTAAATCAAAAACATAGCATGTTGGGATCTTTACAAATCTACGAATATCAAAATAGAACTTGTGAACCCAAGTAAACAGATCGAATCAGAAAATTGGATCACAAAAAGAACTTGAATAACTAGTACATATAAAATATAGACTATTATCTTGTACATAGACAATGAATGTAGTCGGCGTGGCGCTGGCGGCTTTTGCGTTGTGGCTACGTGGCATAGGTTCGTGCGTCGCGGCGCTGGCGATGTCCACTGACGTCATTTATGACGTGGGCGACTTCTACGGCATCCTGGGCAAGGGGCTGACGGTCAGCCAAGTCTTCGTCGAGACGCAAGTCGAACGCAAGTGTGAGTTGAGACACCAAATTAATTCGCTCGGATTCATTCAAATAAAGTAAATCACCAATAATAAAAAATAAAGGTCATGACCCTAATTAGTTTACCCAATTCCGGTAACTAATATGAAGAACATGGAGTTCATGTACTTTCATAAGACTTGAAATTTGATACTAAAAATAAAATAAAATATAAAAGATTACTTTCAATACATTTTTACTGTAGGCAATTCTCACTTGTTTCTTGGACAGGCGAGTGCCGTATGCGGTGCTTCGTGCACACGGCGTGCGTGGCGTTCAGTGTTCGCCTGCACCCACACGGCGCGCTCGTGTGCGGGCTGGCCAGAGAAAACGTCTACGTCAACACGCCAGGGGACGTCCCTGGGGCTTCGTACTTCGTCAGGAAACGTAAGTTCTCAAATTTTGTTGCTAATGAGGACTTGTGAATGTATTTATAAGTCCCCATATCGTACTTTGTCAGGAAAGATAAAATTTTCAATTTAGATGTCAAAACTGATTTCCTGTTAAGCTGCAAATTCGATACATATGATATTTTTGCATGAAAGTTAGACAATCTGTTTCTGTGTATCTTTCTCATTGCGATAGACAATGCAAGGGTCGGAATTTTCATTATCATATTGTGTAGGATTTTTCTGACTTCCCACTTTATAAGCAGTATAGCAAAATTATGCCATTTATCAGTCTATGTAGGGTACAATGGTTTCCTATATATTCATAAAACCTATTTTCACACTACGGTTCTAGACATTCTGGGATTGATTTCCCAGATAATTTCTGTACAAAATATCCATCTGTTCATTCCAGAGTTTGTGGGAGCTTTGACCATCGACCATCTGATTTACCGCCGTCTGACCACTCAAGTCCAAGGCTTCAACGCCAGCAAGGCGGCCTGCGAGGCCATCCCCGGCTTCCGCCTGATTGCCGTCATGTTCGAGGCCCAGATGTCCATCCTGCTGGAGATGTGCCTCGGCAGGAAACCCAACCCGGGCGAGACTTCGTGCGGAACTTCTTTGAAAGCGAGATGGTTTTATGTTGACTTGATCAAGATCAACGGCGTACCCATGATCCGTGGGGTAATACCTTTGGCTGATACCGACGTTACCAGTGTTCTTATTAACGATAATAATGCGAACTTCATCTATGCACATTCGGGGCTGCTTCACGATGAGAACGCGACAAGCTGGAAAGTTTACCCTGTCTGTCAGGCTAACGTCTTCGGCGTGAAATGGTAGATCTAGATGTCGAATAATATGCAAGGTAATTCAACTCTGTCCATTTATCCCATAAAAAATTTTGTTTACGGGGTAATAGTAATTTTACTCAATTACCCATCAATGTTTTTGGCGATCTTGTTAGTAACCAGCCTGTGCAGCATCATCCGTATGGTTAATCCGAATTTATGTACAGCGCAGGGTAGATTTATCGTTGCTTGTAGGTTAATTATCAGGCCTGTTCAATGTTCAGTTACGCTCAATTGCAATCTGGCGTGTACCACTTTGTAGATTTTAATCGGTTCAGCCAGAGTTTTATCAGGTTTGTAGAACACATCAAAAATTTTATTACATTTGGTGTTAAAAAAAACTGTAACCCTAATAGCTATTTTTCAGGGGAGTTTAATTTTCTTTCTAAAGAGCTTCATGTTTTCCAGTTTGCTCATCAGCTTCATATATTCCAGATTCTGAATTTCCAAAGTAGCAGAATATCGCAATAAGTTGGTACAGAAATATCTGCAGCATGAAGAACTAGCGAGACTTCTTGTAGCGGGCCGAATATTGGCCTCGTTTTGTGTTCTAGGTTTCAAGCCGCCGCACTCCTCGAAAGACGGCTGAAGAGAGAACTTACTTCACTTCATCATTGCCATTATTCACTATCATCGGTATTATTATTAACTATTCTCATTCATTATTCACTATTATCATTACCATTTATGTCCCATTATTGCTGTATTTCTAGTGTAACGGCTTTTTAACGTTCTACGTCATCTGGACCACTCAAGTGTCGCTAATTTCTGCAAATCTCTAAATTAAACATCGACCTGGACTTCATCGTTAGTCGTTTCAATCGTCCATGAACCGTAAGGCCCGCTGGCAGAGGAGACCCTAAAGGGTTCAGATTTGGTTCCTTCATGTGCTACAACGTTACAACGAGTTAAACTCTGAATTACAATTAAAGATACGTGGAGCTCCACGCAATGAAGTTTCTCTCACTTGTGTTCACTGAGTGGGTCATCGTTACTCAGGTCCGGCACACGTATCAGTGCTACGTCTGCTCTCTGCTTGCGATGTGCGTGAGATAGTGTGCCGCTATCTGGACAATAAGAACCATTCATTTTTCTGTGTGCACGTTACACTCTGAGTTTGATGCCCAGACAAACACACAAACTAATAACTCTAGTATTAAAATCTTCTTGTCACTTAATAATAGATTTTGGATGCGTGAAAATATATACCTTTTATTCATTACTTAGGATTCATATATCTCCTAGGAGCTCATAAATCTACTTCTGAGCTCATAAATATATTTTTTGAGCTCTTAAACCTACTTTTAAGTTCATAAGTCTGCTTTTGAGCTCATAAATCTGAGTTTGAGCTCATAAGTCTACTTATGAGCTCACTATTAAAATAACATTAGCAATTTTTTAAGATTCAGTGCATGATACCTGATGATTTTTCTGATCTATGATTTTTTTGCTGCATGATATCTGTTTTGAACACGGGTGAATGGGAAAAATATTTATCGCACCAAAAGTCGGCATCAAGAGATTCTGCCGCTTTTGTTATTTTGAAACAACTCATCCAGAACATTGTCATGCAATCTTATTCGTAATCTGAAACCGTACCTCCAGAAATTTTTATGAGTCTTTGGTTCCATCAGCATATTACTGAGGGCTTTTCAAGCAAAACACTCCCATAATAGATGAGAAATTCGCGGCTGTGTGTAGGTACTTTGTCGGATACGAGAATATAGATCGTTACGTGCGCTTAAGAAAGTTCTGAAAGTTCCGTCTCAATTGTTTTCTACCACGAAATTCCGTTAATTTTGTATCCCGTTATAGTATGAATATGGCCTACACGACAACTAGTCGACCTAACTTGCCGTTGAAGTTATACCGCACTTTGTTAACTCACTTATTAATGATAGTTTCCATTTATCCAGTTAATCGTAATTTCATGAAAAGATTGGGTATTGATGTTATTATGTCAATGTGTAGTCAATTCTTGATTATTTACTATGATCAGAAGTTCAATTCCATTCGTTCCGTGTCTACCTTGGACAATTGCACCGAGTGAATTTTTTCTTCTACTTACAATATTACAGCAATTTTTTCCTGAATTAATTCCTAGACTTGCAATATTGTAGAAATTTTTTGGATAAATTAGTTCGTATACTTGCAATATTGTAGCGATTTTTAGCGAGAAGTAATTCTTACGCTTGCAATATTGTAGCAGTTTTGAAAAATATACGTGGGAAAAATTGAGATAAATTTTCTAATCCCTGTTACTACAAATTCAGTGTCAGTGAAGTACCATGATGAACATGATTGCTCACATCCAAGCATGGTAGGGAAGTCTACGCTGATCAACGTCTACGCTGATTGATCGAGATCAACGACGTAACTTAGATCAAGGGAGAAATCCCTTGAACCAACCACATTGAACCTTACTAACTATTCTAACCATATTCCCTGTGCATTTGAAGGAGGATATACCACCACACATTTACTGTAGCACCTTAGACCGTTTATTTTTCAGGCCAAATCAATATTATTGTTGTGATCAGGATGAATTCAGGTCACTTGCATGTCAAAAATACCATGTTAAACATTCAGGTAGCAATTACACTAAAATTTTAAACTTTCTAGGCAACGGGATCACCTTTTGCTTAGTGCCAAAGTTTAATTGACAGTCGCATCGAAATGTTCAAAGTATTTGATGCATTGCTAAGACTTTGTATTCAACTCACAGAAACAAGACATGTTGTCCGAAGACATCGAATAAAACTCTTTGGAAGTATATGTGTTGAAATTTTGCCTAAGCCTAAGGCCTACGCAGGAAAATACGATAAAGGAATTGTGCAATAACCAAGATCGAATTCCTCAAAATGGATATTGTGCGCATTGCTGAAGAAATTCTCATCCGAAATAAGATCGTCATTTGATGTAAATTTAAAATACTAACCGGGGAACTAAATTTTAATTTAAAACTCTAAGTGAGGAACTTAATTTTATTTTCAAACTCTAAGTAAACAACCTGCAGTAAATAAAAGATTTTAAGTGAGGAACTTAATTTTAATATTAAACTCTAAGTGATGAACTTTATTTTAATTTAAAACTCCAAATGAGGAACGTGATGTAAATAAAAAATTTTAATTGAGCAACTGAGTTCAGGAACTGAGTTCAGGGTGTGGTATGGCTAGTGGCATGGTGCTCAACACTCGTGCCGTGTGGTGTGGTGTGGTGATGATAGAGTGATGATAGAGGCACCAGATACAGCAGAGTATCTTGTTAATACCTGGCATAATGTGGGGCTGTCTTTACATCGTTATTATTCATGCATATATTATCATTCAATAAAATATAATTCAGTATAGATTTTATTTACAATTCCAACATTTTAACGATGCGTTATAAACGCCACAACTTCAAAGTCGAAACAATGTAGATGAGCCATAACGCGTTGTATTATAACGTCAACAAGACGTTGCCAAATTGACGTTGATTAAGTTTCAATACTGGTCCAGGGTTCAGCATGATTTAAATTTCGTGATCAGAGGTTGGTTCAACGTTGATTGAACCAGATAAAGTCTGCAACGATGGAATTTTAATTTCTTGTTCAAATTGCGTGGAGCACTCAGGTTCATTTTGTCCAAGTTCAACTCCGTGGGGTGCAGAGATACCTGAATCTCAAGACCAAACTCCGTGGAGTTGAAAGGTACTCTAATATCAGGACAAAACTCCGTGGAGTATTCTAATATTATAACGTTATATTAATCTTCGCATTGTATACGAAGCAGGCAATTTCTGATTACATTAAGATTGAAACCACTTACTTCCGAGTAGTAGAAAAAACGGAATAAAATTAAGATTACCGTAATAATATTTCGCATGGTGTCTATGTTACAGAACAGCATTGAAATGATGGTATCGCATGGCCATGTTTATAAATCAAAATAGTTACTCGCGAAACACATTGAAATAGTTACGCTCGAACCAAATTGTAAGTTAAGAGAAGAAAATTAGCGTTCTGATTGCAACGTTGATATCATGCAATCATAAAACCGTGTGGTTTAGAACCAGATTTTGATTCCTTGCTTATTGACTGAGTATCTCATTGCAACATTAGGAAAATAGTGTTATAGTTCATAATATATTATTTATCTTATAATATTTAATTATCGGTTGGGAGAGAGTTAAACTTTGCCGGGACCGAGCCATCGACTTGCCACTCACCCCGAAATGCGTCAGTTCAGTCAGCTACGAAGCTGGGTCGATCGTTTGAGGCTTGACCGATTTATCACGCCTCGGTCATCGAAATTCGCCGATTCTGAAATCAATGTGGTCGATCAATTTCACGAAGTTCTAAAGCTGCTTGCTTAAAAGCTTAATTAAAAAATTCAGTCAATTAATTCAAAATTGTTTTATATATTCTCTGCGAGCATCCTGTCTATGCAGAAGCTTTTATGTTAATCATAACAGGGTTATTGATGTAACAGGATTGGCAACCGTAACCGAGTAGTTTACAGTAACAGGACTTTTGCCAATGAAATGGCTGTTACCCTAACACGATTGTTAACCGGTCTGTTTACAGTTTACCCACTTGGCTAGTTGACGTATACTTGACCTAGTAATTCAATTTGGATAAAAAGAGCTTAAGAATAATTAATGGAAATTAGGACGTAATGCCCCTTAAGTCACTAACGAGTGCCTATTGCAATACAACCGCATGTTAACATCATTCTTTAGAGTATACCAGAATGATTGAAGCTAAATCATTTAGGGAAGAATGGTTAAGCTACTTCAAGAATAATTAATCTCGTTGCAATGTAAGCCGAGCAATGTCATACGTCAGATTATGAATGGATGTAAAATTTGAGGCTGGCGTTCTCAGAAATTATCATAATGGCACATTTTCTATGTAACCTTTTCACACTGTTTTTATCGCCGATAATTGGGACTCTAGCGATTCAGTATTGGCTTATATAAGAAAGTAAGTCTCATCAAATTGGAAAGAATTCTTGCCGTCTTCTCGAATTATGTTGAAATAGATACTCTGATATCTATCTAATCTGCTCAATTGGTACGAACTGATTATTTCCAACAACAAAATATAGTAAATCCTACATAAAGCATTTCTTATAAAAATGATAAGTCCTTCCACAATTAGAATTATGCAAATGTGTTGTTTGGGAAAATTAATGGATATACTTCAGTTATTGATCAACATTTTGGATAAAATAACTGTTAAATTTGTGTTTAAATTTTGTCAATCTTTTAGTTAAGATCATTTCTATGTTTTAGCCATCAATGTTTAAGATACGGTCTGATGATGAGTGTGGAACCGCACAATGCAACTGCGCAAGAAATTGTTCCAATCAACGAAATATATTGTGAAAACGCAATGTGCTTTTCTATTTGAACTAAAACTTCTTGCATGATAGTACCTAAGTTGAGTGACTTGTGCGAATTCTCCCGCAGTCTGGTTGGATGAGGAAGGCGGTACCACATTTTGCTAGGAATAAGTAATATCATGCGTTAAATATGTTCAATATTTTGTAACTAGTGAGTCAAATAAGGCTGCATTATTATCAAAAATCATGTATAGTTGGATCACAAAGATAATGTGTATGTTTCAAAAGGTATGAAGCTATGATTTCCAATAATTCAATCTTCGTTTCACGATTTGGAACAAGGAGTTTGCACATTTTCAGGTGCATTCCAAATGAAATGTGAGTTATGAGGTCAAGTTTATTTTCAGCTTCAAGTCGATGATGAGATATGTTCCGCCAGTTCGCAATTATTTATCGGATTTAGTATTCAACAGATGCACATTCACATGTCATTTCTTTGATGTGCTGTGACAAGTTTGTGAATTGCTTCACAGCTCAATTCATTTCACAAAGCCATTTCCAAAGCCACAGCTCAAGCGGGACATTATCGATAGTAGCGCTCACCGCTGCCTGCAGTCGTTCTGTGCCTCTGTTCTCGACAGCACCCGAGAATGTAACTGAAAATTAATGTAGCAACTATTTGATTCATTAAAAAATAATGCCTAATTTTTTTCTGTAAATTAATTCTGTTTTTATCGCATATTGAAATGCGACGAAATGCTCTCTTCATTTCCACCACAGTGAAAAATCACGAGTAAATACAGCTTTCGTTGCCACCTTAGAAAATTTAGTGGCATATTGTCAGATTAAGTAAACAATATAACAAAATTTAAAAAATATGAATAGTTTTAGAATTAATTGTATTAAACCAATAGAATTTTATATTTTTATTGACAGAAATTAAAAAAACATATACAATCGAATTAGGCAGATATATTAATAAAGACGCTTATCCCAGAGAAAGATCATGAACTTATGCGCTATGGCTTTAGCGTTGTGGCTACGTGGCATAGGTTCGTGCGTCGCGGCGCTGGCGATGTCCACTGACGTCATTTATGACGTGGGCGACTTCTACGGCATCCTGGGCAAGGGGCTGACGGCCAGCCAAGTCTTCGTCGAGACGCAAGTCGAACGCACCTGTGAGTGAAATTTTATAGGCTTAGACAGACTATAATCATCGCAATTATATTTATTATTATTATTATTTTATTATTATTATTATTAATCATATATTTATTATTATTAATCATCGCAATTATATGTATTTAAACCGTATTTTTCGGGAATGAATGAGTAATGTAGAGTTTCTTTTACGAATTTGGAATTTCGATTATCGGATTTAATTTGGTGCAATCGAACTTTATTTCAAGTAAAAATTATCAGCTGACCGACAATATACTGTAATTAGGTTAAGTTTGTTTCTGGACGATCGATAGAGATTGTGAATCAAATTGAGAAACATTGGAAGAAGTAAACATTTGACATTCGGGGAAAAATTCATATGAAATCACATTGATACATTGATTTCATTGATAAAAAATTGATTAATTATCATTAATTTTATTCTTAAATTGATTGACAAAAAATATTGATACGATTTCATCAGGGCGCTTTTTGCATTACAAAATTTTTTTGCTGAAATATTTCAACAAGAAGATCTGAAATAAATGTTATCACACTTGAAAATCTCAAATCAGTAGCTTAGAAACGAGAGTCAACAAAAAATGAAAACATTTAGAAAACAAGTTTCATCACATAACATTAAACTACATTCGCTTGCTCCAACTGTGCAGTTGTTTCAAATGATTTCACAGAATTCGAATTCTTCTTGCCGCTTACTTTAGTTTACTTGTATTTATATTATATAAATATTTTAAATATACTAGGAAAGAAAATGACTAAATTGGGCGATAGATACTTTGCATTGTATGAGCCGTTCCCAAACAGAATGATTTTTCTTCATAGCTTGATGAAGTTAAAATTGAAGTTCATCAGTTTTCTGATTGAAATGCGTCATTTGAACATGAGAACGAATTTTTTTTAATATCCGTGTTTAAAACTACAAATTTGATGGTTTAATTAGAATCACACCGCTAAACTGAGACGAGTTTTAGGAATCATTGATTTTGATTCCTTGTCGTCTTTATTACAAAACCTTAAACACTTAGTAAGGTTAGTCAATTTTTTGTACATTATTTCCAATTAAGAATGGAATTCATTAATTAACTCTTTGATTTGTTTGATCCGAGACGTCATGTGAGCTTATTTATCGTTTGTATATTATACAGTACTAAGGAAACTTGGCCAATTTCATTGAAAATCTATTGGTTTTGTAATCATATGTTATCTTTCAAATAATTCAAAACATGAGAGATTTTGGTTCTCAGCGCTGTGAGATGCGAAACTCTGGGTGATAAAAACATGAATCAACCTGTACAATGATAATATATCTCAACATCCGTCCAAAAAATAAATTGCTTGCGTCACTTTTTAATTCTGGAGAATTATCCCCACAGGCGAGTGCCGTATGCGGTGCTTCGTGCACACGGCGTGCGTGGCGTTCAGTGTTCGCCCGCACCCACACGGCGCGCTCGTGTGCGGGCTGGCCAGAGAAAACGTGTACGTCAACAGGCCAGGCGACGTCCCTGGGGCTTCGTACTTCGTCAGGAAACGTATGTTTATTGATTGAAAAGCTACCTCTCGTGATTTTAGACTTCTTCATATCTCCTATAATATACAGTTATCCTTTCCATTGGCTTGCAGTGTGATGGGGTTTATTTTCATATATTGGGTAAATAACATTGTCTCTAAATGTTCAGCGTAAAATAGGATTTAAAATGTCATTGAAGTGAACTGTTGCTAGAACTCTGGAGGAAAAAAAATTTCAATTTTCTAATTACGTTGCCCAACTCCTCGTTACGTCGTCTAACGCTCAGGATGCGGACAAAAATCATGCAGCATTTTTTCATGAACATTTGAATGCTGAAATCATTCTAGTCTATGTTCGTAAAGGATGTCAGGATACAATTTTACTTATTATGTCCCTGGTATTCAATCTGTGTTCATGAGATATTGTAAACAAATCAGCATGATATCTTTCATTGTTTAGAAGGATACCTAGGAGGATTTTGTTTTGTAAAAACAAAACGATTATGAATAGAACTAAAAGGTTGAGCAAAATTATCATTGCTTGCTTGATAAGAAAGTCTGGATTTAATCATTTTTTCATACAAAATGTCCGTGTGAATGTTCCAGAGCGTATTGAACCTTGGGCCATCGATCGACTGGTTTACCGACGCTTGACCACTCAAGTCCAAGGCTTCAACGCCAGCAAGGCGGCCTGCGAGGCCATCCTCGGCTTCCGCCTGATTGCCGTCATGTTCGAGGCCCAGATGTCCATCCTGCTGGAGTTGTGCCTCGGCAGGAAACCCAACCCGGGGGAGACCCAGTGCGGGAACAGTGCCAGGTGGTTCTACGTTGACATGGTCAAGATCAACAACGTACCCATGATACGAGGGCAAACACCTTTGGCTGATACCGACGTTACCAGCGTTCTTATCAACGATAATAATAAGAACTTCATCTACGCGCATTCAGGGCAGATTCACGATGAGAACCCCAAGTCCTGGGATGTTTTTCCTGTCTGTCAGGCCAACGTGTTTGGGGTAAACTGGTAGATGTCGGGTAGTATGCTGCTTATGAACGTTTCCTCATAGTCCAAGGAACGTTATGAAGCAAGTCGTTTACGTCGCGTTTAAAGCTTTGAACGGTAATAACATCATGTTTTAAAGAGTAACATAACGCCTTCGAGCTTGTACACCGCAATGCAATGATTTGGAAATGAACGGACGTGCAGATATTGTCGTAGAAGCAAAATATTAGCGGATATAAAACATGGCGTATGTTCTTTTTATATCGTCACTTTTGAATTGTTATATATTGAGGTTTCTGTCTGTTCACCATCTACCCCTATGAGGTCAACTACCTGGCTTATTGTCAATTGTATTGTCAACACTATAATGAAGGTTAATCTTCAGTCAATTGGGGACTGTAGAGCTTTCACCATGATTTGTGTTTGGTTTGTGGAACCAACTTGTTCAGTATCCGGTCTGTTAACAATGTTCTGATAGTACTGATATGAACAGAGATGTTACTTAACATGTTCCCCAGATAATTTATCTAGTGTTGTTGTTGTCACGTCACGGAATTATTGTTGTTACGTCACAAATTGTTGTTGTCACTGCATTAATTATTTGCGTGCAACGAAGAAACGCGATTTATTAGTCGGATGAAGTTTGTAAAAGTATGAACTTTTTGTCAATTAAATTAAAAATTGTGGTTTATAAATAATAAACTACACGTTTTATTTGTTCATTATATAATTATAGATTTATTAAGTTGATAAGTTGACATGATAAGGTCCTTCAAATTTACTTTAATGTGAATTGGACCACTGATATGTTAACAATATTATTATTACATCCATAAATAGTTCCTGAAAATCGTAATAATTTTGAAGTTACTACTCATCAAGAGCTGGATAATGCCACGTTTATTCTCGAAAACCGTGATATATTTTCCTAGCAATGAAAATGAGTTATTTAATAAATTTTCATGAATGTAAAATGGAATTGTTGTAAATTTATTAAAAAACCTATCATACCCTTTCTGATTTCAGTCCAAAATTTTTTTCAAGTAATAAATTTTTGTTTCCTTTTTGTTTCTTCCGATTTTAAAGATATTTTTAAATTTTCAGTAATTTCATTAACTGTTTAACTAAATAAAAAATAATTGATTAAACCTTTTTCTATTGTGTTGAAATAAACATTTTCTACACGAAATTTTGTCCTGACCCGAACATATTCACAACCATGACTTACCTGTACCATAATTTGGTCACATTGCAATGGAATTTCAATTTATCCAAATTATAGAACGTAGTCGGTGGTCAAAGTTGACAGACTAATGACAACTACGATTTTACTCGCCATGTTAGTTTGCGCTGAGCACTAAAATGATGATTAAAATAAAACAATCTAATTGATATCGATTGATCAGAAAAACGAGTTCACTGCAATTGGCCTTTACACACCGAAGAAAAGTGCATTACTGTCGGTGGGAAATGGATCTAAAAGCTCACGCAAATATCCAAGAATTCTTTCGGCGTGAAATGTCATTGTTTGAATTTCTGTAATTTTATTGATGCCATTATTTAAGGAAATAATGACATAAATATGTATAATTGACTAATCTAAATATTTTTTTCGAATGTAAACGACATCTCTTGTTTTGAAAGTGTGAAGCTCTCTGGATACAATAGTAAATGGAATGAATAACCGAAGATGAAATGAACTCTAATGGACCTCTTAATGGACCGTTGGTTATAACTAAATTAGTCAATATATGAAAAAATAACTACAAACATGTTCGAAATCATATATAATATGTTCTTCATATTAATTTGGCAGGCGAAATAACAGGTCACCTATTTGCATAAGATAAATTTGAATTAGATATAGGTTAGGTCGCGTAGGTAATTTTACAACTTACTGAAGGTCATAAGGTGTGAAACCAATCATCCAGCCAATATAACTAAAATATTAAAAGCCTTCAAAAAAAAAGTTATCGTTGGTTATAATTACGACTTTCAACTCAATTGAGCGCCCGCTGCCACCTGAACGACTCTAGTGTAGTTTGTATGTGTTTCACTTACCCTCTTAATTGTACCGCTGCGTTAGTAATGTGCTAAAATTGGTGTTTTGTGTGTGGTAGTTGCATAGAAAATGAGGTACGCGGTACATTACGATATACCACTGCGCAGCTGCAGCATTGAGCGTGACTGAGGAATTGTGGGTAAATAAAAATTTAATATAATAATAAAAATGTGGTCTTATTTTATATTTGTATGGTATTGAATAATAAATTATAGTATTCAAACTTTGTGGAGTATTTGAAGAATAAAATTAAATTTTTAAGCTCCATGGAGAATTGGTATTAAAGTCTGATGTTCCATTACACTGGAGTGATTTTTCTTTGAATATCATGACAAAGGTGGCGTACATGCAAGAACTCGATCGAAGCAAAAACGCTCTTCCATTTAAACGTAAATGTATTTCTCGTCGAATGTCAATCAAATGCATGATTGAAAATCTTTTAGTGTGCCATCACGAAGGCTAAATTCAGCGCTGCCTGCAGTCGGCCAGTTCCTGAGCACAAGACAACATGTGCTGATAAAACGTGAAATTAAAAATAATCACACTTCCAGAAATTAAGTAAGATAAAACGGTACTTGGATCCAAAACTCTCGACGATTAGATTTTTGTCACAACCACGGCTATGCGTTTAGTCGATGTGGCGCTGGCGGCGTTGGCGTTGTGGCTACGCGGCATAGGTTCGTGCGTCGCGGCGCTGACGATGTCCACTGACGTCATTTATGACGTGGGCGACTTCTACGGCATCCTAGGCAAGGGGCTGACGGCCAGCCAAGTCTTCGTCGAGACGCAAGTCGAACGCAAGTGTAAGTGGAAACAAGAAAATTTTATTGATTCGATCTCTCTGAATTATAAGAGAAGCTAAAACCGAGCGCAACCGTAAATGGAATCATCAACACTTACGATTTGATGTACCTGAAATGCCTAAAACTAATTAATTGTGTAGAAAAAGAGAGCCATTGATTCAAAATGAGCTCGTGACATAAAAAATTCCGAATGACCCAAACTGGGATTGATCTATAGACGAATAATATGGTGAATTAATCCTACATAAATTAATTCTTCCAATTTCGTTAAACTCGTCAACAAAGAAACGAACTCAATTTCTTCAATTTTATCTTTTACTCCAGAGACTATGAAAAGAACAACTGCTTCTTTTCAACTCAAACATTGAATATTCGATCATCGTGGTAGTTGGCTAACTTCAAAATATGTTTTCAGAACAGCAGATTTGATCAGTCCTGCATCTTAACAATAAATAAGTTAGTACCGGGTTCGTTCGCGAAAAAAATATAGAAAGTAATCTGATATGAGAAAAGCAGCTTAAAAATCTTTGAGCAAAATGGAAGTCACTGATAAAGTGCTCCAAAATCAACATAAAATGTAAATGATCTTCTCGTGATATGTAACCTGAAAACATTCGTCAAAGTTCGTGTGTTGTAAGTTTGGCGCCGCATTTTATGAGAGTCGCTGGGCGCATATCCAGGTTACATATCGGTTCAAAATATTTCATAGAAGACAGATGAAACAAGTTTATTAACACTAACGAAGATGCGAAGACGTTGGTAATCAAAAGATTTAATGTGTTATGTATTTTTTAAAATAGAAAAGAATTTAATGATTTTTACGTAACTTTTACCTGAATTCTATTGTCCATAGAATTTCTTATTAATTCTCCTTGATTCCTCGCACAGGCGAGTGCCGTATACGGTGCTTCGTGCACACGGCGTGCGTGGCGTTCAGTGTTCGCCCGCACCCACACGGCGCGCTCGTGTGCGGGCTGGCCAGAGAAAACGTCTACGTCAACAGGCCAGGCGACGTACCTGGGGCTTCGTACTTCGTCAGGAAACGTGAGCTTTTTAGTGCAAAGGAATGATATTTTTTCTATTACCCCTTTCAGAGGGCAAAATACACATCTTGATAACACATTGTGTATATTTTAACTTGCATACTCATTCTTGAACACGATTCACAAACACTATTTCGGAAGGAAGCGTTTGACCCAATTTCATAGTAAAATTCACAGTCATTTGTTTCGCCTGCCTCCCGTTTTCATATATTGAGGACGCGCAAAACATCCATGGACAGAATTTATGGATTTATTACATGTCATGCAAAGTGATAAAAAATTAATGTTTATCCATGATAGACATTTGGCGATCCCTCTACTCAAGCTATTGCCTTCTCGCACCAATACATCGTTCTCAGAATATTGTATCCGTTGGTATTTCAATGCTCTGGACATCACATCTAAGAAAATATGAAATTGCAGAAATAGCCTATGATGAAGTCTTCTCCAAAATAATTTCTCGAACTATCCAAATTAACTTCGTAAATACATAAAAGTTAGCGGGACATTAGATATGCCTGTATTAGATTATTATCTTACTGCATCAGAGCTCGTGGAACCTTGGGCCATCGACCGTCTGATTTACCGCCGCTTGACCACCCAAGTTCAGGGCTACGCAGCCAGCAAGGCGGCCTGCGAGGCCATCCCCGGCTTCCGCCTGATTGCCGTCATGTTCGAGGCCCAGATGTCCATCCTGCTGGAGTTGTGCCTCGGCAGGGAACCCAACCTCGGAGAGACACAGTGCGAAGACCGTACCAGGTGGTTCTACGTTGACATGGTCAAGATCAACAACGTACCCATGATACGAGGGGAGATACCCTTGTCTGAGACCGATATTAGCAGCGTCCATATCAACGACCAATCTGCATACTTCCTGTATGCAGCTGGAGGGATGCTGCACGACGATAACCCGACGACCTGGAAATCTTTTCCTGTCTGTCAGGCCAACGTCTTTGCTGCGAACTGGTAGATAGAGAGTTAATAGCGTTAAAAAAATAAATATAAGTAAAATTCGCGATTGTTTCTGTGTTGAGCTCGTAGTCTGTTTAATTCCTTACATAACGCTCAGTCTGTTTAATTCTTTATAAAGCTCTGTCTTATTTATCCTTAATAAATATCCGACTGTTTAATTCTTTATAAAGCTCAGTCTGTTTAATTCTTCATAAAGCTCAGGAGCGAAAACTGAAAAAGTGACAACTAGGAATAGCTTTTACGTAGTCCAGTCGCTAATAAGCTCAATCTGAATTCGATGCAGTACCTCGCCTGAGATCAAATGGCAGTTCACACAATTTTGCACACGTCTCCATACCGCACTACGAGTGATTTGATTTACTTAAACCATTAGGTTAATTCACTTTGAAAGATTTTAATAGTATTCCTGTTGAGAAATGACGCTTAGAACGTCGATACATGTTTTACGGAAATAGAGAATATATCATAGGTAAACCTGTACTTGATTACGTTTTCGCTGTATCATAGCTGGTGGAACCTTTATTGGGCCCATCTTTAGTCCGTCTTTTATGCTAGCATAACATCTATACATCGAGAGTAGTAAAATGTGATATACCGTTACTAAATTTGTTTCATGAGATATAGGCTACTATAGAAACGAATCACATTTATCAGTAAAATCATCCATAACGTTGCAAGTAGATTTATTCAGAAATTAGCGCGTTACCAAAAACCGGAACAAACTTATCCGGAAAAAATAATTTCTAAGAGATGATTCAGCATCGGTGACCACACATGGTCAGGTTTAAGTCCGGTTCAAGTCTAAATGGTGGGATATAATACTAGGGAAATCCCCAACAAATATTTATTTAAATGACTGGCAACTAAGGTTTGATAAACTAAAAGAGCGAATGAAACCGCGGCCGGTCAGTCTGACTTCGGCCGAACAAGTGCAGGCGTAGGCGCGATCAGCAGACGTCGGTTACGCCGCTGCCCGTGGTCACGTCTAGGGTACAATTTATCACGGGTCGAATATCGTTTCAGATACGCGTCAAACGGATGAATATAGCAAAATTCTTTTGCGATAATTTTCCCTCAGCAAAATAAATTATGAGATAATACTTAAAGAAAATTTATTAAGAGAAATTCAGTAAAAAGTTACGTTTATAGATGGAATTGCCTTAGTAATACGCATGATGCAAATATATTGTTCGCTGCACGGCAGCGATTGGAGCCTGGCTTGCACCATATATGCAAAATTATCGCACAAAGTATTATATAAGTTATGACATATGCCCCAAAAAGAATAGCACACTAATTCTAATGATTAGCACCAGTTGATTGATTAAAATTTGGGCTTTTTGAATCGTCATTTTCAAAATTAGAGGTAAACCTTGGAATGTACAGTTTTTCCATGATACTACAGTAGTCAAACTATCTATAAGCTGAAATGAAACGATTTATCAAAATAAAAGGTTTAAAACAAATTTCGATTGTATATATCTCCAGACTATATATGCTGGATGTTGAACTCGTGTAATTTCGATTTGACTGATATATGAACCTGAAGTGAGTAAGAATTTATGTGAACTTTTTCTGCGACCGGAATGGCGTTTTGGAAAACTTTACGCGTGTCCTGCAGAATGGAATTATTTGCAAGCTACGAGCGATGACGTCAACAACCGTTTTATAGATGAAAATGAGTACCGATTCCTTGCATAATGTGAATAACTCAACCTAAAGATTGAGCGAAGTTCAGTCTTTTGAATAGCCTGAATCAGTAAAACAAGCTGTAATAATAGTATTAGTATGAAATTAGTGAATGTTTAAGAACATATATACGAAAAATGTTACTGAAAAGTTTTCTAATCTTATTGATAAGTTTTTCGCTTCTAACCAAATGAAGCTAAATTCTGTAAAAGTTTTGAAAACTGCCACACTCCATCATGTTCACGGAATCACGGTCGATTAGGCTTGGCCTAATTTGAAATCCATTTGCATCAGGCCGCCATCTGAGTGACGAATGCTCGGCGATTAAAGGCTATGAAAAAGTTCGTTGGACTGAATCCTCATCGATGTTTGGTAATCAATACTGAGCTCAACTATACAGGATGGAACTGTACTAAACTATACCGAAATTAGAGTGCTCACGCTGACAGCATAAAAATAGATGTTGTCCTAAGGAAGAGCAAGCCTCTTGCATTGGGAATGCTGCTACACGAAGAAAACTAAAAATTGGGTATTTAAAATTATTTAAAATTAGGTATTCGAAGCTAGAATTTATCCTCGTTTAATCTTACGAATATTTAGCCCACACTTTAAATACAATCCATTCTATCACAAGTGTCTAAAAAATGCTGAAATCAATCGATGCAACTGCTCAATGAAATATTTGATAGAATAAATCAACAGTTTGACTTATATGTATGAAATATGTATAATCTAAACTAGCAATCGCACAAAAGTTTTAATTGTATTTTCCATCAAGGATTTGAGCCAAAAGTGACTGCGATTTCAACCCAAGTGTAATTGAAATTGTAAATCGTGTACGGAATTTACTATTTATTCTCGAACTTGTACACACAATACTTTCTCATCAGTATTTTATATGAAGCGAGTTGAGAATCATCAATTAATATCAGCTAGAAATCGGTGGTGATATTATTCATGATGAGTGTTCACAGCCATATAACGCATTTATTATTTGGCCGATACATTAAAACTTGTGAATGTTTTAATTTCGCGTGACTATTTATATACAGTAACTTAACTTCTGCTAAAAGCATCGTGAAAGCCTGGAGTTATTTAAGAGATGGAATGCAGCGTCGGCCGCAGTCGTTCTGTTCTGTTGCGCTCGAAAGCACGCGACAAATTAGCTGAACAGTTACTGTTTCTAGCGCTTATTTTTTCACATAATGTAGATAATTTTAACGGTAAAGTTATAAAACTGGAATTTAAATCTGAACTCAAAGACTATAATTAATAAAAATTAATAAAGAATATATTGATACCTATTGCGTTTAGAAAACAAACTATATTTTTTATAGGAAGTAAGGAGTCACAAGTCAACGACGCATTCCTGGTCATCAAATAGCGGGGAATTATTCAAATAAAAACATAGCACGTTGGGATTTTTACAAATCTAAGAATATCAAAGTCGAACTTATAAACCCAAGTAAACAGATCGAATAAGAAAATTGAACCACAAAAAAGAATCTGAATAACTGGGACATATAGAATATATACCTCTATATAGGAAAGAAATAATGAATTTAGTCGGTGTGGCGCTGGCGGCGTTGGCGTTGTGGCTACGTGGCATAGGTTCGTGCGTCGCGGCGCTGGCGATGTCCACTGACGTCATTTATGACGTGGGCGACTTCTACGGCATCCTGGGCAAGGGGCTGACGGCCAGCCGAGTCTTCGTCGAGACGCAAGTCGAACGCAAGTGTGAGTTGAGACACCAAATTAATTGGTCTGGATGCGTTCAAATAATTTCAATTAACATTAATTTAAACATCGAAGACATGATCTTAATTAATTTAATCAATTCCAATAACTAAAGTGAAGAACCTGGGAGTTCATTTATGTTTTTTCACCACAAGATTGGAAATTGATACTAAATAATATGCGTTTAAAAATTACTTTTTAAAGACAACACTTCTAAAGAATCCAGTGTCTCAGATGTTACACATGTACAAAGAATTTCTAATTTTATTGTCAAATATATAAAAAATTGGTTTTTAATTTAATTTTTAAATTAAAAAAATAAATTTTGCAAAATTATTCATTCTGTCAATTGAGTCATGCATTGTCTCCAACTTTACGGAAGTGTGCAAAATTTCAGATCGATTGAAAAAGTAGAAGTGTGTTAAATATCGAATACAAGATATGTACCAGAAAAAATTATTTGTTCAAATTTTTTAAATTAAAAAAATGTTTTTGTTTTAAATTTTTTAAAATTACATATTCTGTCCATTGATTCATGCATTGTCTCCAACTTTATGCGAGTGTGCAAAATTTCAGATTGATTGGACAGGTAGAAGTGTATTAAATATCGATTATAAGATTTGTAGCAGACAAACAAACAAACAAACAAGCAAACAAACAAACGAACAATCAACAAGAAGTGAAGTTAAAGAGAAGTGTTGTAAAATAGAATAAAAACTTAAAAGAATGCCTTCAGTACATTCTCACACATTCTTGCTAGTTTAATTAAATCTAAACCCTGACTTTTTAGAATTTGTTTGTCGGTTCATCTATGGAAACATCTACACTCATTTACAAAGATGTTACGACATTCCGTCGGCGCCAACATCCTGAACTTTCCAGCTATATGAGAGCCAGACCCAATTATTAACTGTTATATGAGAGCCAGACCCAAACATTAACTGTAATATGAGAGCTAGACCCAATCATTAACTGTTATATGAGAGCCAGACTCAATCATTAATTGTTATATGAGAGACAGTCCCAATCATTACCTGTTATATGAGAGCAAGACCCAAACATTAATTGTTATACGACAGCCAGTGCCAAATATTAACTGATATATGAGAGTCAGACCCGATCATTAACTGCTTCATGAGATCCAGACCAATAATTAACTGTTATTTGAGAAACAGTCCCAATCATTTACTGTTATATGAGATCCAGACCCAATTATTGACTGCTTTATGAGATCCAGACCTAATCAGTAACTGTTATATGAGAGCCAGACCCTATCATTCACTAAAATAAGAGTGTTTCAATAAGAACAGTTTTAAGAAAATAATTTGAGTTTTGATAATGGAACGGTACCATTTCGTTTGAAACAATTTTCCGCCCTGATAAATTTTTGCAATGTTTGAAAATGAACCCGAATTCAAGCCGTAACGCGATACGTTTATTAGTACGCATCTCAAATGTGTATTAAATACACGCGTTAAGTAATACAAAAGATATTAGTTTGAAGTCCGAGTAAACACGTCTATACTTACGTAAAAACAGTCCAGGATATTTTTGAAACGAGTTCATCCTGATAGAACATAAATTCATAAGTGTGTAACTATTTATATTTTGTGATCAGTAGAATTGATTGAAATTTCTCTATTGTTTCTTGGACAGGCGAGTGCCGTATGCGATGCTTCGTGCACACGGCGTGCGTGGCGTTCAGTGTTCGCCCGCACCCACACGGCGCGCTCGTGTGCGGGCTGGCCAGAGAAAACGTCTACGTCAAAGCCTGCGAGGCCATCCCCGGCTTCCGCCTGATTGCCGTCATGTTCGAGGCCCAGATGTCCATCCTGCTGGAGTTGTGCCTCGGCAGGAAACCCAAGCCGGGGGAGACTGACTGCGGGACCTGGGACCATGGGTTCTACGTTGACATGGTCAAGTTAAACAACGTACCCATGATTCGAGGGGAGATACGGTTGAACGATACCGATGTTAAAAGTGTTCAAATTGATAGTTCTGATGACTACTTCAACTACTTGTGGTCTAAGATTCACGATGATAACCCGACAAGCCAGATATTTTTTCCTGTCTGCCAGGCAAACGTCTTTGGTGTCAACTGGTAGATGTTGTGTAATCAGCAAACCGTAGTTTCCGGAAAAAATTCAGGCGGAACTACTAATGAACGAAGTTGGCTTGGATATTGAAAAATAATATGCAGCATGTTTCATAGTTTAATTAAGTATTGCAGAAGTGCTATTTATTTAATATTTATCAACTATCATTTCAAGGCTTCAATAGAATTAAGCAGGTACAGCAGTCCAATGTTTAATGTTTTAAAAATCAAATGAACAAAAATATGAGTACCTACATCATAATTCATAAGTTTGGTTGAATTGAAACTAAACCAAGAATTTAGATGATATACACCTTATTGTCGCCATATTCACAATAGATTCAATATCCTTATGGGGAATCTGTATAACATTTTCCTCACTTCACTTAAAAATAATAAGTTTTTTTTTATTTTAGTCAACACCGATTCCCGCACACGTGATGCCCACAACATTTTATTCAATGCAAGTATTTTTCAATAGGTAATAGGTTTTAAATCCTCATTCGTTATCCAAAAGTGTATGAATAAATTTAATGGAGTTCAATATTTAGTTATTCGAATGCTTTTTATAACATTTCCACGAAATTCGAAAAATTGCAAATGGTAACCAATGCTGCATGAATTACCAGAAAACCTGACTTTACCCTTATAGCAATCAGAAGCAAATCAAGCCAGGAAATATTGATATATTTATCAAAAAATTTAGCTCAGGCGATAGAATGAGTTCACAAAATTGAAGTTAAATCGTCAAGTTAAGGCTTGGTTCACACCACACTGCCGTGCTCGTGCCAGGCATAGCATATCACGGTCCGTTTCCTGTCAGGTGCATTCACGTGTAGATGCAAGTTACGGTCCGTCTTCGCATCAGGTCTTTTCGTATCACTCGTCATGCCAGACACCGGAGCCTTGCCAGTTGATTATCTGGCGTGTTAAGATAGTGTTCGGCACGCATATTTTTGAATTGATATATATGCTAAAATCTAGTATGTTGAGCTGGAAATCTGGTACAGACGTAAAAATGTGTGGCAGTCACGTCCCGGTTAAAATATCTTTTACCTTGTGTCATAACCATACCTGGCATGGCAGGTTCCTTTACATGGCTGGTGTTAATGCTTCTATAGAAATGCATTCAAGAATATTTCAATATTTCATATTCATTATTCTTCTGCATTTAAATGCAGAAGAACCAGACCGTGACTGGCATATGCCCGGCAGTATTGTGTGAACGAAACCTATGTTCCAGATGGTTGGATTTTAATAATTAATTGATCCTTATATGGGAAATTGATCAAGATATAAAGTAATCCGGAATATCTTTCAAGTCTCACCATCTTTCAAGTTTCACTATGTATATGTCACGTCTCACTATCTTTCAAGTCACACTCAAGTCTCTCACTCAGCTTGCTATTAAACTTATGTGTAACGTGCCGTCGAAGTTCGTTTGAACCAGACGCCATGATAATCGCTTTATCGAATAATAAAAGACTGAACTAAGATTAATTTGCTCTGAAGAAGTTGGCTAAATTACCCACCGACATTTGTAATAACTTCGATCAAGACTGCTCGTACACATGCAGACGAACTTGATATGGTTTAAGGGGATCTTATACATCAAACAAACCTTTTTATTTACGAGTGGATCATTCCGAAACTTGGTACAAATATGTAAAATGAAAATCTAAGACTTTTCTGTTCGTGTTTATTTTTCGTTAAGAATGGAAGAAAACGTGAAATTCATAGAAAACCGCTGCAATGGGGTACTGTGAAAATCTCCTCATTCAATCAACAGCAGTGCGTGCGAGCGGTGAGCGCGTCTCACATGCATGTTGGTAAAATGTTTGCAGCATTTGACAAGAGTTGCAGATCCGAGCTAATCTAGTATTTACTTCTTTTCCATTTGTAATTATCGGCACGAAGCGGATTGTATTAGTAAAATGTTATTGTTAATGAATGAGCTTTAAAGAGTATTGGTTTAACGATGGGTAGGTAACTGATATCTATTCTCATGTAGCTGTAATAATTATTGTCCTTGAAGCGTTCTCCATGAACTGACGTGCTTAAAGTAAGCGTATAAACATAAACTAAGACAAATTAAAAAGCAATTCTGTTATTTTGGAATCCCAAATATTTGAAACACAAATATTTAAATGTTGTGTAACTTTAATCTTTTGCGTCACCGCCGAAACATCTAATGACTGCCATTGAGACAAGGTTTGTTTAATCTGCTAAATCAGAGTGGCACTGAATCTATCACCCTCATGTAATAGAATCAGTGTGATGAAATAAATGAACGAATGACGATTTAATTCTCAGATATAACAATGATTGAACTTGACCATATCATTAGACATGAAAAGGATTTGGCCTAAAGACATCTCAATACATGAGAAGGGTCTGGTCTAGCCATAATACCCCAAGACATGACAAGGAACTGGTCTAGCCATCTCAAGACCTGACAAGGTAGAGCCATATGAATAATGTTATAAATATTAATTATAGCGCGCAACAGAATGTTTGAATGAAAAAAATATTAAAGCTCTATTCTGTAAGAGTTTTGAAAGCTCTCAAACTCAGCCATATTCAACGGCCATTAGACTTGGCATAATTTGAAATCCACTCGCTTCAGCCCGCCATCTGAATCACGAATGCGCGGCGATTAAAAGGCTACGAAAAAAGTTCGCTGGACTGAATACTCATCGACGTTTGGTAGTCAATACTGAGCTCATATTGGCCCTACGCTGGAACTATACTAAAACTACACTTCGTTCTACTACTACTAAAACTATATTGAGGTTAGAGTGGTCACGCTGACAGCATACACGGAGTGAGGGTTCAGAATGCTGACGCTGACAGCATACACGGGAGGAAGGTTCAGAATGCACACGTTGACAGCGTACACGGAGTGAGGGTTCAGAATGCACACGCTGACAGCATACACGGAGTGAGGGCTCAGAATGCACACGCTGACAGCATACACGGAGTGAGGGTTCAGAATGCACACGCTGACAGCATACACGGAGTGAGGGCTCAGAATGCACACGCTGACANCTATGTATGGTTGCTGTCTCTTATACACATCTAGATGTGTATAAGAGACAGGAGAAAGATCATGAACTTATGCGCTATGGCGTTGGCGTTGTGGCTACGTGGCATAGGTTCGTGCGTCGCGGCGCTGGCGATGTCCACTGACGTCATTTATGACGTGGGCGACTTCTACGGCATCCTGGGCAAGGGGCTGACGGCCAGCCAAGTCTTCGTCGAGACGCAAGTCGAACGCAAGTGTGAGTTAAAGTGATCACTGCTAATTTTGGTCAAACTTATGTTATGTGAGAGAAATGGGAGTCCAGCAATTGGAAAAAATTGGCATGAAGTTGAATGCCCGCCCACAAGAAGGATTGAAATCAATTCAAATTTATCTATCATATGTCAACTTACACCCGAAGAAATGTGTGAAATTTGTCCAAAATTGTGCGAAATTTGCCCAAAAATCGATTCAATTTTTGCATTTTGCGGGTCATCCTGACTCAGTTCGGCCCAAAGAGAGGGCGTATAAGAGATGCGTTCGGAAAGTGTGTCACTATTTGGACACTACGACCTATTAATTTTCTGAGTGAACGTATACATTCCTTTGATGTTGATGAAGTGAAGAGGCTTGAGCTCTATTAATTATATTAAATATTAATTAATAATAATCATGGGAATGAACGCGCCACAGGTGCATAAAATTTAAAATTTTATGACTGAACACGGTTAAAATTATTTAAATACCATTTAGTCTTCATTCAACAATAATATTATTGATTGCATTAAGAAATAATTTAGATTAGTTAATAGTTTACTAATAATATAAAATTTTTAGAATTGCAATGACAATGGGAAACACCTTCCCATATATTGATGAAGTCGATAAACAGTTTCAAAATTGCTGAGTAAATGCTAGAATCATACATTGAAAATATAGATGAATGGAAGAGATTCTAAACCGTCATGAAATTTTAAATGAATTCATAAAATAATTTAAAAGCGGTAACAAAAAAGCGCTTCATTGGATTTGTAAAGCTGCAGGATGCATAACCAGAACAATACTTTTTTGGGCGTGTTTTTAAACATTTGTTAGGCATTTTATACATGGGCGAAAATTTGCAATGCATGAATGAGGGAATTTTTCAACAATGTTTTTTATTAAGAAGACAATTTTGGGACTATTATTTTATAGTTCACGCATTGAGACGTTAACTGAGCTCAGTGAAGTTTGCCATTTATACCAAAAGAGCAAAAACTCTGTGAGTTTCTCAAAAAAGCGAATAGTTTTAATCAATTTATGTAATATATTAGGTGATTTGGAACATTCAGTTACCATTCTCGGATCCAAGAGAAAAATAATATCGAGGCATTTGTGGATGTAGCATGAATCCAACTATAGAACGAGAATACATTGTTTACTCCAGGAGTACAAATAAATTTATTCATATATTATTTTTTAATAAAATTTATGCCCAGGCGAGTGCCGTATGCGGTGCTTCGTGCACACGGCGTGCGTGGCGTTCAGTGTTCGCCCGCACCCACACGGCGCGCTCGTGTGCGGGCTGGCCAGAGAAAACGTCTACGTCAACACGCCAGGCGACGTCCCTGGGGCTTCGTACTTCGTCAGGAAACGTAAAGTCCATTTATTGAAGAGCTCGTTATTTTGTTGGCAGAGAGAAAAGTTTGACAAGAAACAGACTCCGTGCTTCTTCCGATAGGCTTGTTGTTTGTTAATTTCCGCGTTAATGACTTAGATTATAATTTCATATATATTTTTCATATGTTTATTTCCCAACTTTTTTTCATTTAATTTGTTATCAAAATTTATGTTGCTTCTAATATCTCAAATCTAACATCTTCAACACAAACTGTGGTTTGAAGTCATGGCCTGAAATAAAACCAGTTTCATCTATGTTTTCCAAAATTCACATTTCATGCCGTATTTAACTTCAATTTTTAGGAATGTGAAGGAAACCATGCTCTCTTGTTCAATTTACAGACGTTTGTACGATTGGAATTTGAAAGTAAATTATCCAAACATACATCCTCATCCAAGTGGTGTTCAATACAGTAGCCTCCTGTTGTTTTTGAGCGAACAAAAAGATTTTTGTGAACCCCTTTAAGCTCTGGAGCTCTTAGTCGTATTTCAAGCGGATTTTCCCTTTCGATTTGACCAAAAATGTACATTTGATCATTACAGAGCTTGTCGAACCATGGGCCATCGACCGTCTGACTTATCGCCGTCTGACCACTCAAGTCCAAGGCTTCAACGACAGCAAGGCGGCCTGCGAGGCCATCCCCGGCTTCCGTCTGATTGCCGTCATGTTCGAGGCCCAGATGTCCATCCTGCTGGAGTTGTGCCTCGGCAGGAAACCCAACCCCGGCGACACCCAGTGTAGTGATCCGAGCAATTGGTTCTACGTTGATATGGTCAAGATCAACAACGTACCAATGATCCGAGGGCAAATACCGTTGAACGATGCCGACATCACAAGCGTTCTTATTAACGATCCATCAGACACCGTCACCTTCATCTACGCGCATTCGGGGCTGCTTCACGATGAGAACGCGACAAGCTGGAAAGTTTACCCTGTTTGTCAGGCCAACGTCTTTGGCGTGAACTGGTAGATGCCGAGTAATCAATCAATTAAAAATTATCAAATGATGGTCAGACGGAGGTTACATTTCAATAAAATCATTCATATTTCACTGCCTATTTTGTCCATAAAACTGCTAATATTTATAGGGCGAACATCTATTGTCTCACATGCAGGAGTTTATTGAGTACCTAACATTCGATGTGTCATCGAGTTTGAAATTTTTTTATTGAGAGTTCAAGCAGTTGAGGGTGAATTCTTTTTCAATCGGTTTTGTCAAGATCTCAAGTTGACCCATAGTTTTCGTAATCCAAACGTTAGGAGTGCATTAAATATATGTTTGATTCAATTGATGGCTGTTGATTATTCAGCATCAGGATGAATGCAATATCATTTATGAGGCGACCAAATTAAACATATAAGTTTTAAACAATTCATTCAGGTTTCAGAGAGTTCTGAAATAAGTAATGATGCTTATGTTTCCTGGAGAAACTTGAAAGCTTACTTTTTTTGAAGAATTTTTTCGAAAATAGGTTTTCAAACTATAGAGTTTTTGGTTACTAATAATTCTTATAAATGTAGAAAGAATTACAATTTTCCCGAGATGAATAACTGGAAGAGTTACTTAAACATAATTACAAATCAAATTAGAGCTTACCAACAAGGAAGATGATGAGATTGTCGGATGATTTGTTCACAGCTGTGAACATGTTTGGCTTTTAAAGTTTCCTCAATAATTGTTAGATTAGCAAATGCACGTTTTGCGTACAGCAGCTTCTTAATGTTTCACAAAATATGTTTTTTTTTATATACGAACAAGTAATTGACAAAATTCGAACTCTCACCTGAACCGGGGCATGTTGCGGTTCATTGAATTTTGATTGAACCGCATCATTTCAACGTCTACATTGATTGATTACAACGCAACATTGATTGAATTTCCGCAACTATTTCAACGTCTAAATATGATTCGGGAAATTAATCACTATTTTGAAAAATTTTCGTGCATAATATTTCTGCTCGTAAACTTATTTATGCACCTAATCAGGAAATAATTGATCAAACCTGTTACAATTCCTGCTAGAAACAAAACGCCTCACATTTTGTACCAATTTGAGTGTGAATTCTGATTGCTTTGCAATGTGTTGATAGACAGTTAATCAATAGTACGGATTATTAAATATAATAATTACATAAATACCATATATTATTGTTAGTCAATAGTACGGACTATTATATAGAATAATTATTGACTTTCTTTCATATACTCTCGTCATAATTCACCTTCGATAGTTTGTTGTGTAACTTTGTTCTAAATGTTGAAAAAATACATGTAACCTTAAATTCGTTTGCCTACTACCTTAAATAATGGAATAAACCTTCATTCCTTGACAACAAGACTGATTAATAGACATGTTAGGTAAGCATTAACAGACATGGCAAATCATTAGCAGACATGGCATAGCATTGGCAGACATGGCATAGCATTGGCAGACATGGCAAAGCATTAGCAGACATGGTAAAGCATTAGCAGACATGGCAAAGCATTAGAAGACATGGCAAATCATTAACAGACATGGCAAGGCATTCGCAGACATGGCAAAGCATTAGCAGACATGGCAAAGCATTAGCAGACATGGCAAAGCATTAGCAGACATGGCAAGGCATTAGCAGACATGGCAAAGCATTAGCAGACAATGTAGACTGACCAATACAAGACAATTTAAAATAAAAAGACAAGGTAGACTCAGCGTTTACAGACCCGCTAGCGTTTACAAGTTAAATATGAGGGAAGTACAGCGGCAATATATTCTTTATATAAGAAAAAAACTTGATAATTCATTTGCATTTTGCCTTCCAAAATGGTGTGTGATTAGGTAAGGCTGAAATAACTGCAAACAATATAATGTAAGATTCAATGCTATCTAATAATCTGTATGATTTAATTTAATTCTACTCATCTTTACAAGAGCTCATTACAGGATAGTATAATATTTTCTGTATCGTTCACGCCTTCTAGAAATACTTACTTAAATACAAAAAAGGGATAAAAATAGTCATATTTTTGTGATAAATTGGTAATCATTAATCTTTGTTTGGGCGAATCGATAAATATTTTCAGTTTATTGGAAGGAAATCAGTTAATTTAACATGAATTAGAAATTTTTTAAATTGAACTATCGTTGCACCATCGGATGATAGGATTAATATTGATGTTATGAGAAATTCAAATTAGAGCCATAGGACGTCGTCTGTCAACGAGGAAAAATATCTAAACTCTCCTCCTTCTTAATCCTAAGAAAATATTTCGAGCTTCACGTAGTGCGATTCTTCTTCCGACGACGAAACGCATTATTCTTTTCAGCGATTTTCAGCACTTTTACTATAATTTCGGTTTATATACTTACAGATATTCTCCAACTTCATTTAAGCGAAACCCATTGAAACAATTCGATTATTTGAACCAAGATATACAGTATTAATATGAATCCAGACATATTGATTTGAACCCAGACTTATTGATTTGAACCCAGACTTATTGATTTGAACCCAGACATATTTATTAGCTCAGCGTTATTTAATGCAGAGACTGGCCTGAGTTTCAGACACGTTATTGAACACGCATCGCAGTCTTCGTGCAATCGAGACGAGACATGCAATCTAGAGAATGATTTAGACGATTCAGCAATCAGCAATCACGGAGTCTTGATTAGGAAACCTGATTTGTGTAAAACACACAAACTAGAAGAAAATTTTGCAGTTTATTTTAGTTAAAAATATCTTCTGTGTTGCATTTCACTTTTTCGTCAAACACCCTTAAGGATTTTATTCGAAACGATCATTGTCTTATTGGCGGTAATCAATTAACATTTAATAGATTAAAAAGTATCACTAAAACATCGCAGACGCTATACTCATTTCGAAATAAAATAAATCTTATTATTATTCAAGCCATTATTTTCAAGTCAAATTTTATGCTACATTAACACTGAGGTAAGTGCAATATTTTCACGTACTTCCAAAAGAAATTCATAGCTCCTTTGATCGAACACTGCACTGCAGTGTTCGATCCACTGCACTGCAGTGTTCGATCCACTGCACTGCTCAGACACGAGCCCCAATAAATAATTTGAACACTAGCCTATTGCAGACTGCAGCAGGTACGGCTGCTGTCTTCTGTAGAAATTCTGTCACTGTTTGGACAATATGACTCACTCAATTATTCTAAACGGAGAGAAGTTCTATGATGATCACCAACTTCTCATAAATTAAACTGAAATTAAATGTCATATGTTATACAGAATCGTAAATAAATTACCTAATAGCAATCTAACACATGACAGGAAAAAAAAATCCACTTTAAAAAAAAGTTTATTCAAGAAAATAAATTATTCGTAAAATTTTGTATGCACATGACAGCAAAATTATCGAATAATAATTTTTTTAATTGTAATCCTCGCACACGCAGGCGTTTGCCTTCAGCGGTGCTTCATGCATACGGCGGGCGAGGCGTTCAGCGGGCGGGCGGCCAGAGAAAACGTCTACATGTTCTCTGGCGTTTAAAAACGTTTAATAAATAAAACACGTCAGGTGACGTCACCAGACTTCACATTTCGTGATATCTCGTAAATTTATTGATATAAATATATTAATTACAACTAAATTAGGTTGAACTAATAAATGTTTTAATATATTTTAGGAAACGAATAATTAGTAAGGTTTGCATAGGGAATATTATTGACTTCGTAAATATATTTGTCCGTGCGCATATGGATATTACAAATGAGTAATTTTAATTAATTACAATTGAACCTTCATTACATTTAACATTTCTTTTAAATTATCAGTTCATTTATATCGCAGTCAAATGCCAGTTTGGTCTCAATATAACTCGCGTACTGCAACGAGAGGAACTAGTCAGGTTTTAATTTATGTATTTATTATATAATTTACATAATTAATTAAATTCTTTTTAAATACTGGTCGCGTCTTTGATTAGTTTGAATAATTTAGTATTGTAATATAAAATAAGTCTTAGTTTCAGTATGAAATTAATAAAAATTTGATCTTTGATCACGAAAAAAAAACTTGGATTAAGTCCTGGTCCAATGCGGTGTAGGTATTGGTTCGATATGAATTATATCAATATAAATACATGAATTATGATATGAATTATATCAAAAGTCCACACGAGTTCCACATGTTGACAATGAACACATCAGCTCTAACACAGCAGCCATCGTGATCTGCCGCTCAATAAATAATTTGAATACCAGCCTAATGACGACTGCAGCAGAAGCGCCTGGCTTGATTCCTATGGCAACAGAGGTCGCATATTGTTCCTGTTGAACGATCGTATTTGTCAAAAGTTTTTTATATATTGTTGAGCGTGTCGCTAGTGAAATGAGACTACATCGTCCACTCTATATATTCGAGTAACGACTTTAATCTACAGTCGATCAGAATCTAACGTGAGACGGCAGCTTGATTAAAAAAGTTTAAAGAGTTCTCTAAAAGTTTATTGTGCATCGATCTCCATTATAATCATCAACATATCAGTCTGCTATGATTGCTCAGTACAGGGCATGGTCATGCAATAGTTTTTCCACAGGTCAGTTTGTGGATGGCCCACAGTGCAGGCGTTCATACCGCGGTGGCTTCATGGACCGCAGTGCAGCTGCCGTTGCTGTCCAGAATCTGGAAATTTTCCACAACAGTAACTTGAATTAATTTTTAATTGCGCCGCACGCCAGTCTGTTAAGAATCGCGCCGATTATGCGAAGTTTATTTGCTGTTACCAGAAACAGTAACTATTATTCACTGCTTCGATTTCTTATTTAGTTATAAGCGGCAAACCGAAATTCGAAGGTAGCGGTGCTTGTGACATCAATTGAAGAAAAAAAATCCCGCACATAATTGATTAAGTTTATTATCATAAAATATTCTGTTATCCAATGATACAACACAGGAATTCAGACCGTCGTACGTTACACCAATGTGAAAAATGCATTTAGTCGGTGTGGCGCTGGCGGCGTTGGCGTTGTGGCTACGCGGCATAGGTTCGTGCGTCGCGGCGCTGGCGATGTCCACTGACGTCATTTATGACGTGGGCGACTTCTACGGCATCCTGGGCAAGGGGCTGACGGCCAGCCAAGTCTTCGTCGAGACGCAAGTCGAACGCACCTGTGAGTAGATGCTACAATGTAGCGGGAGGAATAAGCTATATTAATAATACTCTTGGGTCTCTTACCGCGCTACCTACTTTACTATAGGTGAATGACACATCAATCGAACAAGTTTTCATGGCCTAAATAAAGGAATATATGAATAGAATTAAGGACGAGGCTAAATTTACATGGACTAACAAGCGACATTAAGCAGAACAATTTAAAGGAACATTTGAGCATCACAGCATATGAACAATTTGTTACGAGTCTCGAACATTTATCTCACTACTCCAATTTGGTTGTGCTTAACCGCACGGCCACTCACCAATTTTAACCCCAAGTATATTGCAGGTAGCTGGGATTGAACCCACAACTCACTTCTCCTATCCTGGTAATCAGTAGGCTATTGTAACCAATGGGCCCCTCTTAACTAACTTCCACCAATCCAGTTGTTGCCGGTCAAAAAATGTCAATCCAGTTTATCGAAAAAGTATGCATGAAATTCATTGGTCGCTTGCAAGTTTTTATTCGCTAGTTGAATGAAGATGTTCATTTTATTGTCATCGACTGTTTTTTATGACTAGCGCCACTTGTGATGAACTTACAGAAAAGATCAAACTTTTCAGAGCAGGACGGATTTTGATTAGGAAACCAATTTTTATTGCTCCCGATTTTCGCAAGATTATAACAACCAAGGTGATTTGCCCAAACTGGTTGAACTTAGAACATTAATTTACTGACTCAGTACATGACTAATCGGAATGAAATAACTGCAACTTCACCTGCAGTTGACGCAAATAACAAAGTTTTGACGATAGAACTCTCTCAGACGTGAAACAGTCTTTCTCTCTGTGCGAATAATTATGTTTACAAACTCTTCATTAAAATGCTGAATGTCAATACATTTAAGATCATAATGCACGCAGGCGAGTGCCGCATGCGGTGCTTCGTGCACACGGCGTGCGTGGCGTTCAGTGTTCGCCCGCACCCACACGGCGCGCTCGTGTGTGGGCTGGCCAGAGAAAACGTCTACGTCAACACGCCAGGCGACGTCCCTGGGGCTTCGTACTTCGTCAAGAAAAGCAAGTCTCAAAATTTGGTGTCCAAAGTCAACTTTCAAATTTTTGTACATGAAGCAAATTGTACCTACATTATTTTTTTTATCGTGACATACAATTCCCTATCAGAATTTAGATGCGTGCGTAACTCTGCATCTGACCCGCCTTGTAGTCGGGGAGCTCATAAATCAGCTATTTAATGTCCGCTTCGGCTCAGGGTTTGCAGGACAGCCGCTCGGCAGCTGTCGAGCTGGATGTAACGTGGCTTTTTCAATCCATTTCATAATCTCAGGCGACTATAAAGTCGAAAAAATCGAAAAAGGACGTTCTGACCTGTAACTAATTCCGATCGGGTCGCCAAGCAGGCCCGGAATGACTTGGCACTTGTGTATCGGACTCCGGTCGAAGCGTAGGAGGTCCCTGACTTCTATTTGCATGCAAGGCTCTGAATTCTCATTATCATCGATCTCTTCTATATGAGCAGTGTAGAAAAATTACGGCTGTTTACTACCTAGGAGTAAAAAGGTTCCCCGTATATTGTTTGAAATTATTTCTACACTCCAAAGCTCAAGTAATTTTGAAGGGTTTCAATCGAATTCTCAGATTATTTATGCACAAAATTAATATCTTATTAATTTCAGAGCTTGTAGAACCTTGGGCCATCGACCGTCTGATTTACCGCCGCCTGAGCGCAAATGTCACGGGTTTCGCCGCCAGCAAGGCGGCCTGCGAGGCCATCCCCGGCTTCCGCCTGATTGCCGTCATGTTCGAGGCCCAGATGTCCATCCTGCTGGAGTTGTGCCTCGGCAGGAAGCCCAACCCGGGGGAGACAAACTGCGGGACCTGGGACAATGGGTTCTACGTTGACATGGTCAAGATCAACAACGTACCCATGATACGAGGGGAGATACGGTTGAACGATACCGATGTTAAAAGTGTTAAAATTGATAGTTCTGATGACTACTTCATCTATTTGTGGTCTAAGCTTCATGATGACCGTCCGACAGGTTGGAACGTTTTCCCTGCCTGCCAGGCAAACGTATTTGGAGTGAACTGGTAGATGTTGGGCTACCCTTTAAATTACATTACACAGCACAGTGACTACGCGGAATCGCTTCTCAAACAAGTTGGCATGATTATTTAACAAATAGAAACAATATGCTACATTTTGCATCTACGGATTGGGGAAGTTCTATCTATTACGAAATTTATCATATTATAAACCACTTTAGAAGCGAATTCAAAGATACGCATTGCTGAGCTCTTTGCACTATATTCAATTTCAATTTATATCTCTATGCTCCTGGAGAGTCTCATATGTAATAAATAAAATTTTGTCACATGTATTTGTGCAAAATAAGAATGATACGATACGATACCATATTATAGGAATGATATAATAGCGCACGCGAACTATAGTCTTCACGAGCCAGTGAGGCGGGATACATGGTCTAGCAAATGATCGATACTGACGACTGCGTCCATTGCGTTGTCATGGGGAAAGTGGACTAGAAATGAGGTTGTAGCACCACATTCGCTCTACAAATCACCATTTTTAAACGCTCAATTGTAGTTTTTCAGCTTTTTTGTCTGCAAGTGCGTGGTTCCAAAGAATTGTGCAATCGTGTGCTAATTTCTACAGCACCTCACTTTCGTTGTGAAATAACTCTTATGCAATATTCGATTTAGGACAAAATTTGATGGGAAACGAAATGATGTTTTCAATCAAATATGGACTCAGATATAGACTCAGAGAAATGATCGAGACTTTGTCCAGATAGCAATGCACTTTTTACCTCCATGTTGGTAATCATTACCCAGTTTAGCCTGTGTGAACGTGTTTTAGCTTAACTTTCTGATCGATCTGTTTATAAGAAAGTGATTCATTATTCGGATGCTGTAACACGTTTACTTTTTTTCGAGTATGCGGAACCGATGAAAGTTCTTGATGATAGGGTAACATGGGGCAGCGAGCCCACTGCGGGTCATGGGCCCATAGCGGGTTTCTCGCTAAGTATGGCAGATATTGGTCCGTGTTCTCTACCGCCGGTCGACAGTTTAACTGGGATGAAGTGTACGGATTTACGTTTTGCTAAGTGTTTGCGTTATTAAGTTATTTGTGAATAACTGTTTTAGTCCAGATCAAAACTTTTTTGCTGCTACCTAAAATTTTTTTCGATTACTGTAGATGAAGCTTTTGAAATTACGGTCAATTATATTTTCAAAGTAATATTTATAGGGATAATTTTGAGATCAAGTTTAGACTATTAGCTTTTAAAATAAAATGTCGACACGATATAAATAGAAATGATACCTGGAGGGGCAACGGGCCCACGCGTATCACGGGGCAAAGCGCCCATGGTGAAGTCTTGTGTTAAAAATCATTATATTTGTCTCAATGACCTTTTCACACTATGACTAGCTTTTTGAATTACAAGTTACACTTCATATTGCATTATTTTTTTATTTGCCGCCTCAAGGCAGAAGGTTTAGTTTCTAAATATGCGTATTTATGACCCCTTATCGAGTTATTGACTCTTGCCTTGCCAAGAGTTGATTTCAGCCAACACCAATGAGCTAAAAGTTGATGAGTTTTTATGGTGTTGGCTGAAATCACGATTAGGTACGAATTCTCTGCACATAATATCTGGATTATGGACGAAACTGGAACGAAGTTTTTTTCTGATCAAATAAATATATTTTTTCTAGTCAAGGATACATTTTTTTCATGTCAAGGACGAATTTTTTACCGCAAGGATATATTTTTTAAGTCAAGGATATATAATTTTATGTTAATGAAATGTTTTTCTTTAGTGATAGATTTAGTCAGTGATAGATTTTTTAAGCCAAGAGTATATTTTTTTCAAGTTAAGTATATGATTTTTTGAGTTGTTAATAAATGAGTGAATGTCATATTTTTTATTATATTTTCTTATTTTTAACTGTAAAGTGTTGCTTTTTCATTTTTAAACGAAAAATATGCATTTAGGGTCAAGGGACCAAGGGTTTGCGCCTTGCCCCAAGCCGATGGGCCCATTGCCTCAGGGGCGGGGCAATGGGCCCATTTTGACACGTTTTACAAAATAGTGTTTCATTAAAAATTGAATAAACATATAGGCGTCTAATTCACATCACACATTCCTCATTAGTTGCACCTTTAAACAAAACAAAGAACCACCTCGTATCAATTAAAACTTCATCAAAAATTTAGTTTAAAAAAAGTGGGGGGCGCGCTGCCCCATGTTGCCCTACTAATTTTTACAGAGCTTCAAGAGGATTTGTTCTCATATACGTTTTCTCTCTACTCCCTGGAAAAATTTTTTTAATCATATGCAGAAAAAACTTCTTATTCAATATGTGCATCTAAACGCGAATTTATAAGAAAGGGTCTTCTTGATCAACAATAAATGCAACAGAGTTAAATATTTCACTTTAAGCATTTCGGAATTGATCGCGTGAGATTGATTCATTTGCTTCTCAGAGTAATTATGTCTTTAGCATAATCGTATACATTATACCAGCTTGATAGTTATCAATAAAGACATCAATATTATCTAACAATCATCGTTGTATACGGTATTCAAAATCAATAATGTTTGAAATAATAGTAACTTCTATCATAAAATTGCTTAAATCGAAAGTTAAGCAAGAATTTAAAGCAAAGCAAACGGCAAACACAAGATCTTCATAGAAGCAATAATATCTTCGGTAAAAATATAGTGAATTTGTTAACTTTTGTGTTTCTTTAAGTTCTCGGTCGCAAATAATATGATGTCTTTTAGATTTTACTCAACACTGATTCCGTTCACTAGAAACCGAAAATATTTTTATTACTGCACCTGGTCTTCAGTTAGAAAGTGGTTTTCGATCTAATGTAATACATAAATGAATTCAAATAAATCTATTGAAGATCAGAATACGATTATTATTATACCTTTGTTAGCATCGGACGCCAACGAAATTTATAATTGTAAAATTTCAACTTGACTTCATTTGCAAACAGAATAAAATGCCCTGAAAAACGAAATAAACTTGGAAACAACAAAGGAATAAAACAAAACCTGGCAACAAATATTTTTTAAATTGAGCTTAGGAGACGTGGGCGAGTCTACAAATTGAAGGAAAATCGAAAATTTATGAGCTGAATTCTAAAACTTCATTAATTAATTGATCCAAATGAGTGAATCACACGTATATTGTGATTCAGTATACGTACTTGAACGTATATTGTGATTCACAATATACGTTCAAATTCGAAGCATTTGAACGTATCATATGCGAAGCATTTGAATTAACCACATTCGAAGCATTTGAATGAATCACATTCGAAGTATTTTAATGAATTACATTCGGAGTATTTTAATGAATCACATTCGGAGCATTTGAAGGAATCACATTCAAAGCATTTAATTGAAGGAATCACATTCGAAGTATTTTAATGAAGGAATCACATTCGGAGCATTTGAAGGAATCACATTCGAAGCATTTGAAGGAATCACATTCGAAGCATTTGAAGGAATCACATTCGAAGCATTCGAAGGAATCACATTCGGAGTATTTTAATGAAGGAATCACATTCGGAGCATTTGAAGGAATCACATTCGGAGCATTTGAAGGAATCATATTCGAAGCATTTGAAGGAATCACATTCGAAGTATTCGAAGGAATCACATTCGGAGTATTTTAATGAAGGAATCACATTCGGAGCATTTGAAGGAATCACATTCGGAGCATTTGAAGGAATCACATTCGAAGCATTTGAAGGAATCACATTCGAAGTATTCGAATGAATCACATTCGGAGCATTTGAAGGAATCACATTCGAAGCATTTGTAGGAATCACATTCGAAGCATTTGAATGAATCACGAGCGAAGCACTGAATGTTTAGTTCAACATTCCATCACTGAACGAAGATCGAACGACAGATTAAGTAGGGTTGTACTGACACATGTCACGCGAGACTGATGAAGCTACACTGTGTTGCAGTTAGACCTGGTGAGTGTTTTATATATTGTTGTATATTTGGGTGAATATTGTACATGCTTTGTTTTACGTGCACGTCGGTAAAATGCTTACCTACTTCTGAAATAAGTAGTAACAAAGTTGTAGCTTATCATTCTTGATTTGTTAATTTGCAATCGTCTGCATAAATCAGATAATAATAACACTCTAATTACACCCCATTTTTATCCTGCATCAGCGTAAAGTAATATAACTTTTGCGTTGTAATCAGTAGAGAAAATAGATCCAATGTATAAAATTAAATGTAAATAGACCAATAATGGGGTTGGAACTTTGGTGATATGATGGCATGTGTGATGAAAAACTTACTTGAAGCATTTTTTGTAATGATTCGTTGAAACAATTGCGCGCGCATTGTTTTTTTTAATAACTCGAGCTATCAATTGACCAAGCTGCGGGAAATCATACAAATTTCAAGCAGCGAGATCGGAAGTTTGGTCGCCACATCATGCATTATATTACTGGACCAAAAATGTGAACGAGCCAGTGTCACAATGTAAACTTTTTTCTTGCCCATAGTTCTAGTAGAGAGCATTGAAGCGGGACAAACCGGGGCAAAATGACGAAAAAGTAAAAACAATTGGACTTTGCCCTTCGTATTTTCGAGTGCACCGTAAACAAGGAACTGAGACAAGTCATCGGGAAATTTAATAATGAAATTGAAATTTATTGCTTCGATCTCCAGCGCAAGCACCACATTTTAATTAAGCATTACTGAGGAATTAACTAATAAGGTATACGCAGAAAAGTAGAGACTTTGTCCATATATCGATGTACTTGTTGACCTGAGTGGGTCATCCTCACGAAGTTTGGCCCGGCTAAAGGAAGTATCAGTGCTACAAGCAAAAAGTGTGTTACTATGGAGACAACATGACTCATCTATTTATTTAAGTGTAAATTTTTTGTTGAAAGCTACATAGTATTTTAAAAAGGACACTATAATTGTGTGTGAAAATTAGAAACTTATGTGCTTTAGTTTTACGAATCTTTGTTACTGCAAACAAACAGGTTTATAAAATCTTCAATAATATTGAGAAACAGGCGGATATTTTCTAATCGAATGGCACCCCTTGGTACAAACGTAATTCACATATATTTATAAAAACATTGCCATTATAATGCGTCTTCTTTTTGTTCCTAATTCTTATGTTGTTTATAGGGAATGATATAAATAATTAGAAAATACTTCGGAAATTCATTCAATTGCAAAATTGTAGCAGTCTGTGAACGGAGGAAGTAAAAAAATCCACTGTTAATTTACATACGTAAATTTTTTTCGCCACCAAAAGTTTTCAGCTTAGTTTTTTTACCTCGTGTAAAAAAGTTCTTACATCATGTAGTTCAAGTTCTTATATCACGCATGACAAATTCTTACCATATGTACTTCAAGTTCATACCTCACGCAGTTCAAGTTCCTACCTCATGTACTTTCTTTCCTTGCCACGCGTACTCAAGTTCTCAAGTTTTCATCACTTCTAACTTACAATCAACGCCTGCCACTCAGAACTTCAGACCAAGCCAGAGGGCATTTATATTCGAATTGAAATAGCCCGTAATCACTTTTAGCTTTATGATATTGTCAAGCGTCGAGAGTATCAAACGCAAAGAGCATGTACAACGTACATAAATAAAATATATGCAGCAATCTTTACTGTATCAAGTATTAATAAAAAGACCGTTCATTGCACGAACCTCTTTCTCTTCCATTGATCTTTTCCTGCCACTCAATGGCTGTTAAAAGAAAACAGTAGTGACACTATATGTACATTCAACTAAAATATCAATTTTAAAACAAGATCATTACTTAATTGCTCATGAAATACTGTGGCCCTGGTTTCTATCCCTTGCATCATTGTCATTTTACGTGGAGTTAAGTGTAGTGAAAGTAGTGAAGTGTAGTGAAATGTAGCGAAATGTTTGGGAGGGCATTGCAGTGTTGCGTGTGTAGTGTGAAGTGAATTGAAGGGTTGTGAAGGGTGGTTAAATGTATCGAAATATATGAATGGATCACTTCTACAGTACAGAGGCTGACAATACTTTTAACAAGCGTCACTGGTCTCGATCTCAACTCGTAGTTAAATACAAACAAGACTGTACAAATATTTCTCTTTTTCAAAGTGCCAATGGAACATAAAATCACGCATTGAAAGTGGATCACAATAACAACACCCAAGTTTCTGTTTTAATGTGTTTACTCTGGACAAGACGATATATATAAATACAGAATCCATGCCTTATATGCCTTAAGAATCCATACGTAGAATCAAAACATATGATATAAACAATCAAAGTGCCGCACATGTATGCTTTATCTAATTTGTACAATTATTAAGTGGTTTTATTTCTGAAATTAATAATGTGATGTTACAATAATTGATGCTAAATAATCATTACTGGAACATAAGTAGCATTGAAAAAGAAAAGGAAATATTTCTTTCATAGCTCTTAACATTTTAAATTTTTTAGCGAAGTTTTTTCTCCTTGCAGTTAATTGAAAATTAAATCTCAACGGAATCTGACCCAACGGCTAAAAATCTCATTTTTAACTAATGCTAAATTTTATAAAAGCGCCGTGTTTGCTAAAAAAACTTTCCTTCCATGAAGGCAAGTTGTGCTGCCTAAATAGAAAAGTCGATCCAAATAACACACTATATTTAGACACACGAGTATAAGTTATTCACGCTAATGAATTACCAATAAAACATTTTAACTAAACCAGATACCAACATAACACTTCAACCGAACCAGATACCATCATAACACTTCAACCGAACCAGATACCAACATAACACTTCAACCGAACCAGACACCATCAAAACACTTCAACCGAACCAGATACCATCATAACACTTCAACCGAACCAGACACAAACGTAACACTTCAATCAAACCAGAGACAATCATGACACTTCAACCGAACCAGATACCATCAAAACACTTCAAACGAACCAGATACCATCATAACACTTCAACCGAACCAGATACCATCATAACACTTCAACCGAACCAGACACCAACGTAACACTTCAATCAAACCAGAGACAATCATGACACTTCAACCAAACCCGATGCCCCATTTCAACCGAACTAAATGCGAATATAAAAGTTCAACCAAACCTGATACCAAACACCAATTTCAATCAAACGTCAAAATTTCCCTGTTCATTGGCTGGATGTTCAAGCAGTTTACCTCAGCAGTCAATGCTGGCTTACCTCACGACAGCCCAAAAACGACCGCGCACTTCATCTAAAATACAGATATAGTATAATAGATAAGGATAGATAGATAAGGATAGATAGATAAGGAAAAATATATAGGAAAGTTTATGATGTCATCAGTCCTCCTGAGGAGTTGGCTGTTAATTGGCCCAGAGTCCCAAGTGACATGACACCAATTCTAGAGTGCGTCATTGTCAAAATGACTTAGTCGCAATGCAAAATCGACACCGGACGTACATTTGTTCATCTCCGGCCTGTTGAAGCATGATACACGGCCTAAAAATTTTATGCTTTTACAATAACATCCATGAACTACGTTTGCCTGACCACAGGCAAGACATTTTTAACCTGCTATAATTACTCGATAACTCGACATCTACCAGTTCACGCCAAAAACGTTGGCTTGGCAGACAGGAAAGAAAGGCCACCACGAGGGCTCATCGTTAATCTGCCCCGATGACGCGTAGATGAAATTAGCATTTTCGTCGTTAATGAGAACGCTGGTAACGTCGGTATCAGCCAAAGGTGTTTGCCCTCGGATCATGGGTACGTTCTTGATCTTGACCATGTCAACGTAGAACCACCTACTCCAGTCACTACAGCTAGTCTCTCCGGGGTTGGGTTTCCTGCCGAGGCACAACTCCAGCAGGATGGACATCTGGGCCTCGAACATGACGGCAATCAGGCGGAAGCCGGGGATGGCCTCGCATGCCGCCTTGCTGGCGGCGTAGCCCCGGACTTGGGTGGTCAAGCGGCGGTAAATCAGACGATCGATGGCCCAAGGCTCCACCAGCTCTGAAATATTTCAGGTTTGGATTGTGAGCGTGATTAATATTTATTACGTAAATATGACTGTATTAGATGAGCTATAATTATAGATGACAAAAGATATTGATATCCAATATAAAATATTTCGAGGAAGATACACTTGATGATTTCAGGAGGTTTCTCAGCAAATTTTACACCAATCTGCCGATCTCATGAAACTTCGTCACTCCATGATGTAGAGCCTTAAGTCTTACGTTTCTTGACAAAGTACAAAGCCCAAGGGACGTCGCCTGGCGTGTTGACGTAGACGTTTTCTCTGGCCAGCCTGCACGTGAGCGCGTTGTTGCTGCTCGGGCGAACACTGAACGCCGCGCACTCGTTGCGAGTGAAGCACATCATGTGACAGTCACCTGTGCGATGAATAGTTTAGAATTCAGTTATTTTAAAATTTTAATTACTAATGAAATGAAAAGTATAATTATTAAAACAGTAAACAAAAGCTTGTAATGAACTAAATTATTGTTTGGAAATGACTATCATCAATAATTGAAGGAATCAAAATTATTGTACCCAATTGCGAAATCCAGTTTTCCAAATAACTGAAGGAGCTTTAAATTTTTCTTGGTCACGTAGCCAAGTGGTGGTTTATGGTTAAACAGTTCAATTTAGGCTTATCACGACAAAAAATAACTTGTACTAGCTAATTCTTGGATTATGTTGCTAATAACGGACTAATCTAAGGCCAGTTCTGGACAATTTTTGCTCATTGCTCCTTTTCGCTTCAGGCTCGCCGAATTGTCTGGAAAATTATATCATATATCATATCATAGTGATGTCGGTGCTGGAGAATATAGGCCTGATGTGGCCTGTCACCGATTCTTGTACCTTCCGTGACTCGCTCACTGGAGATCTAAAAACAGGTCCTTTGACCGGATATTTTTAAAAATTAATATAAATGTCCATCTTTGCCTCTTATAAAAGAAATAGGCATAATCAATTTTTTAGGCAGAATATAGCTTGAAACAATTTCTGCGGTAGACTCAATGGCGAACAAAAGAAACATGTACCACATACCTTTAATTTTGGTTCGGCCTCTAAGTTGAACGAGAAAAGATGACATGTTTTATGCTATAAATATAAATGTCACGCTCTTTTGCAACAACTGAGAGTTACTCGGAATTGTTCGCTTAATCCGGGTTTTATAATTGAAAACGTAATAATGCGAGGGACACATCCAAACATGAACATTATAATCCCTCTTTCATTCATGCAATTATCACCCAAACATGATCGATCACAACATTTATTAACTCATGAATCACTATATTATTTATTTTGCAAAACTTTTCTCGAATGCTTCATTTGAATTCACTGAGCTTAACTGTATGAATGAACTGAACAAAATATGAAAACTATATATGTGCAATTTTGGACCAAGACAGGATATTGAGATTGAAATTGATATTTTCCGCGAGATCTCTCCTTCCTCAAGACTTACCGAACCAACAGCTATATGACGTTAAAATAACGTCAATTTAACGTTGTTTCAATAAAGTATACTCGTATTAACGGTTTTTAACTTCATTTGCCTGGAGGGAATTATTTCCCCGCGTAGAAATAGAATCAAGAAAGCAATGATACATTTACTCACACTTGCGCGTGATTTCCGTCTCGACATAAGCTTGACTGGCATTCAGCCCCTTGCCCAGGATTGAGTGAAAGCCTTTCGGGTCATAAATGACGTCAGTGGACATCGCCAGCGCCGCGACGCACGAACCTATGCCACGTAGCCACAACGCCAACGCCGTCAACGCCACATCGACTAAACGCATTTCCAAAAATCGAAGTTCCACGAAAAATTCGTATACTTGTATTTTGTACACTTGTATTTTAGACAGAATATATTATTTCCGGTGATTATGATTGTGAAAATCTATAAATAGCAGAAAACAGTTGCTGGATTTTTCCGACGGCGTAGGCGTGTGTGATCGTCGGTAACAGTGCAGTAAGACTGCCGGTGGCGCTGTGGACTCTAAGGCAATTCACTCAATGCAAACAATGCTCTCAATGCGCGAATATGCGCGTGAGCTCTACCGACCAATTAGGGCATATTGGAGTATTAAAAATTGAGGGTTAATCGTCTGAGTTCAGAAGTCTAAAGTTCATAATTGCCTGGAACAATATAGCTCTACAATTGTTCTGCACCTGAAAATCAATTGAGAAAATTAGAAAGGGCAGAATATAAATTTTGGACAATTTGGTCTGTTTAACGTATAAAATAACGGTTGAAAGTGAAAAAAATATATTCCAAATGAATTATCTGCTAAGAGCACAATAAGCTAATGTAAAATGTACGAAGAAAAAATCTCGGTTCGATGTTTAGAACTTTTTAATTAAATTAAAAGATTGAACACATTGTTTAATTATATATACATAGTACATGATTGAATAAAAATTATTTGATAAATCAGTATTTATATTTATATATATTTATCCAGAATAAACAAACGTCACGTCCATAAATCTGTTCTAAGCATAATAATAATAAACATTAATTTAAATATATGATTGAAAGTTTTAAACTGAGATAATTTTTTGAATAATTTTGCATTATCATGACAAAACGATAATGTTGAGAATTTTTCGTATAATGTCTGGAGGCAAATAACAATTTAAATATTATTCAGCTGTTAATAAATGTTCAGTTACAGCCAACCAACCAAGTTTCAATTTCATACAGAGTGGAACCCAACTTATATTGAGACCGACATATTAATTTCTTTTTCAACCGACCTTATATATAAGGAACCTTTATTTTACTAACATGAAAAGGCAATCAGTTTTAAATATTTAATCCGTTGCTCAGTCCATAAAGAAGTGATACTGTTGCATGTAATGCTGATACTCGACACATTGCAAACGTACTCATCATTCTCTGGGGAGGTTGAGTTAATTAATGCGTGCCTTTTGCGACTGGATGACAGGAGTCAGCGATTTGTGCGAATGATTGATCGGTTCAAAACATGCCATAGCTGAGCAATTCAGGCGTCATTTGTTTGCCCAGGGTTACGCTGGTAACGAGCGAGGCGGGCTGCCATCGCTTTGGTGATTCTTTTACTGATCATTGTTCAGAGCGTCCACTGAATCACACGTTTCATAATTTTTAATTAGTTATTTGCACCTATAGGGCCCAGAATATCACGAAGCTATTTTCTATCTCGTTGCAACCTAGTTGATGTTGCGTGGATTTCTGCCGTATTGTGTCTTGGCTTAATTTTGAGTGACGGTAAGGAAGTTTTCGTATACTCGGATGATGAAGTTTCTGTGGTTGCCTCTAGTTTACCACCTATGGTTATGGTTTCATTTCTGCCAGTTCGTGTACCGTTCCTCCTGTTAAAATGTATTAGATAAATACCGTCACAGATACTTCTGATCGTATTGCTCTGTAGCGGTTATTGATTTTGACCCATTTTTTGTACTCCATTGTTACAAATGGACTTGGTCATCTGATTCCATCTCTATCTCTTATGGTTCGCATGTAATTCAATCATCTGCAAGTTGTGATTGAATCGAAGGACTTCAGTGGGGAAAATAACTCTTGTGTGCCAAGAAGAAGCTATACATACACATCGGTGGCGGATGGACTTTGGGTTGCATAGGAAATAATCATCTCAATTTAGGCGGATTCGGACGCTCCCGAATGTTGTGGATCGTAGCCTAGTAACCGATGAGTCTCTGCTGTCTACTTGAATCTGTGCGAATTGAAAAGTGGGAACTTCATCTGACGACAGCCGTTTTGCTGACGGAGTTCTGAATTATATCAGCTAGTAGGACTGTAAAAAAACTTGAAGCTTCCAAGATACCTCAAATTTTGCATTGGTCTCTTGCTAGTTTTAGTTAGGTTCTACTTAATTCGTAGTCCGTATTGTATTGGCATAATGATATGTTTTATGGGTAGGTTCGTGACCTTTTTCAATAAAACACTATTACCTGGTTTTCGCCACTTCAATTTAGTGACGAGTTTCTTGCTTTTTCACTATCCCGTTAGCGTAGCCTATATATGCTGGAAGCTCTCCCACGACAATGTTATTGAGACTTGATTCGTATAGTCATGCTCGCATGGGACCCATCTGTGACACTAATTTACTCCAACCTAACCTAACCTTAAGACTTACACTCATGAATTTTACATGTCATGTTTACGTATAACAATTATCAGAACCCTGGTAATTTTGAATTATAAGAAAAAGTATTTTGAAAATAAGTTTTGTGAAATTAAAATTAACATACTGCAATTTGAACTAATTTCACGCGTAACTTCGATTTAAATAGTATTTAATTTAGTCGTATCTATGTATAAACATTTTTTATCTGAATTAGAATATGTTCGGTCAGTAAACGTTTACTCTAGCCTAACACTAAAATTTCATTGGTCCAGACTTGGACGTTCTATTATATAGACCGGTAGGAATAAGAATATAGTTCTTAACAGCCACGTTTATCACAAATGGAAATGGATTATACCTACAATTAGATCTGAATACATTCATAACCATACCACATGCGAGTTCAAATAAGGCAATACGAATGAAAAATATCCCGAACAACCGAAAAGTGTTGGATCAAAGCCGATCCAGTGCGCTGCATAGAAGCCGAAATTACTTATTTGAAGAAGGAGTCATGCCTTGAATTGATGTCTCATCGATCTACGTATGTTTAAAGTAGAAACTAGAGTGCACACACCCTGCCCTATTGAAAAGTTTGTTTGCTCTGCCAAAATGACTAATTTGGCATAAGACATCAAATACTCCCACCAAATTGCCGGCTGTCATGTCTTCCAATTGAACAAATCGCAGTGAAGAACATTAATCCAGGTCCAAACTGTTGATCATAACATGTTTTGCCTTCTACAATACCACAGATATATAGTAATTCTACCAATCATTAGATTATCACATGATTTTTGCTGCTTTTTAACGAATCTCCCTGAATTCCTTCAAAATATTTATTTCAGTGATCAGGCACATTGTTTAACATCGAAATTTAGAGCGATGTTAAATTTTTATGTTCATTTTTTTATGTTCATTGGCATGCAATAGCTCGCTAGCAGGAAACTGACTCTGAAACAATATGCTGACCTGATGATTGTTTGATTTTCCTCAGAAACAATCTCGACGACTTGGGATTGAAGCTTTGTTTCAATTGCAGGGTTTAAATCATCAACTTTCGATTAGCTATTTGTCCCATACACAGTCCCCTAAAAAAAACAACCTGCGATAATTGCTTTTCCACTCAATATTCAGAGGCGTAGCAGCTTCTGACTCGAGAAACCAGAAACTAAGACTGATCTAAATTGTGCTAGTGTTCTTGTTTGTTATAACCTGCTTACTTTGTTCAACTGTGTGGATGATTTACTTGGACATTATTACATTCAAATAATATTCTGTTGTGAGCGAAATACATTATATATGTAACATTATTCATATGGCTTGACCTTGTCATGTCGTGAGATGGCTAGACCCGATCCTAGTCATGCCTAAAGATATGGCCAGACTAGATCCTTGTCATTTATAAAGATATGGCTAGACCAAATCATTGTCATGTCTTGAGATATTGCCAAACCCGATCTACGTTATGTCTGTAGACTTAAATTGTTATTCATTCATCTATATTGCACAAGGCAAAACATGCTATGATCGACAGTTTGGGTGGGTAGGGTGGGGTCAATGACCCCAAGATCATTTATCGAGATAAATGTTCTTCACTGCGATTTGTACATTTGGAAGACCTCACAGCCGGCAAATCAGAGAGAGTGTTTGAGATCTTATGCCAAATTAGTTATTTTGGCAGGGCAAACAAACTTTTCATTGGGGCAGGGTGTGTGCACTCTAGTTTCTACTATAAACATACGTAGATCGATGAGACATCAATTCAGTGGAATGAATTCTTCTTCAAATGAGTAAATTCGACTTTTATGCAACACACTCCTGGCTTCAGTAGTTCGGGTTATTTTTCATTCGAATTGCCTTATTTGAACTCGCATGTGATATGGTAATAAATGTAATCAGTAATTCAGACCTAATCGTTGGTATAATTCATTTGTGAGAAATTAACTGTTAGCAACATATACTCATATTTCCACCAGACAAAGATATATAACATCGAAGTCTGAACCAAAGATATTTTAGTCTGAAGCAAGTCAAGTAAACGTTTACTCGTCGAACATGTTCTAATTAAGATAAATAATTTTAACACACAGATACGACTAAAATTAAATATGATACGAACCGAAGTTACAAGTTAAATTAGTCTCAAATTGCCGTAGCCTATGTTATTTTCAATTTCACAAAAAGTAACTTCATACTGTATTTTTTTAAATTATCGGGGTTCTCATAATTGCCATACATGGACATGACATGTGAAATTCATAAGTGTAAGTTACAATGTTAGGTTAGGTTGGAGTAGGGTCACAGTTGGGTCCTAGCGAGCATGACTACGAATCAAGTCACAATCAGTCACTGGAAGAGTCACATTATTGTGGGAGAGCTTCCAATATATATAGGCCACCCCAACCGGACAGTGAGGAAGCAAGAAACACGGGATCTTGTTAAGAATACGTAACCCCGACGTTACCGGGGTGCGTATTTTTAACAAGGTTAATTGAATGAATTATAGAAATAAATTTGGTGTATTTAAATATTTTTAAGAATTACAAATCGATATAAAAAAATACATTGTAAAACATAAAATCCCAAATGATAAGCTAAACGTCTTACAATGTATTGAGCCGCAATGTGATCACATAAAAAATTATGATTATATTACGCTTCAAACTATAAAACATGGATTAAGGGAACAATTCCGAATAACTTTCAGTTGTTGCGAAAGAGCGTGACATTTATATCCAAAGGCATTTTCGGAGAAAATATCTTGCCACATAAATTCTTGAAGATAGGAACCTTAAAGGGAGGATTAACAAAGTTATTCTCGAAAGATTGATGTTTGGGTTCGTTCACTTAACAAGGTCTTACTGGGGTGCTTATTCTTAACAAGATCCGAAACTCATCACTGAATTAATTTGGCGAAAAACAGGCCATAGAGCAATATTGGAAAAACTTCAAGAACCTAACCATAAAAATGTAACATCATACCAATAAAGACTAGAAATAATGCTAAACCTAACTAAAATTCTGGTACGTGACCATTGCAAAATTTGAGATTTCTGGGAAGCTTCAGGTTTTTTTCGGCGGCTTTCCAGCTGATAAAAATCAGAACTCTGTCACCAACTTGGACGGCTGTCGTCAGATGAAGTTCCACCTTCTAATTCGCGTAGATTCAAGTAGATTGTAGAGGCTCGATCATCAGTTCCTATCGGCGATGATCCACAGCATTCGTGAGCTTCCGCATCCACCTAAAATGATATGATTATTTCTCATACAACCCAAAGTCCATCCGCCTCTGATGAGAATGTAGCTTCTTGGCACACAAAAATTATTTTCCCCACTGAAGCCCTTCGATTCAGCAACAGATGCCCACGTCCACCTGGAATAATGGAGTACAAAGAATGGGTTAAACATCCAACGAAAGTCAAGAACCGCCACCGAGCAACACTATCAGAAGGATCTATGACGGTATTTATCTAATAGATTATAACAGGAGAAAAACTATAAGAAGTACCAAAATTGAAACTATAACCATAAGCACGCAACAGGAGGCAACCAGAGAAGCGTTATCATTCGAGTATACGCCAACCTCCGCACTCGCCACTCAAAATGAGGCCAAGACACAATCCAGCAGAAATCCACGCAAGATTAACTAGTGTGCAACGAGATAGAAAATAGCGTCTTGAAATTCTGGGTATACGTGCAATTACGATTAACTAATTAAAAATTACGAAACGTGATTCAATGGCCACTTCAAACAATTATCTGTAATATAATCCTCGAAGCTATATGGCAGCCCAGCTGACTCACTCGTTACCAGCGTAACCCTGGGCAAACAAATGACGCCTGAATGTCACTGCTATATAGCATGTTTTGAACGGATCAATAATTCGTACCAATCTCTGACTTCTGTCATCCAGTCACAGAAGTCACGCATTAATTTAGTGACCCTCACCAGCAAACCATGAATACGTTCGCAACGAGTCGAGCATTAGCATTGCATACTAAAATATCCCTTCTTCGTGGACTGAGAAACGGGTTAATAAATGTTAAGTTTCAGCTTCTTGCGCGCTTAGCGCCAGCCAATTTCCAGTTTCGCACGGGATGGCTCCAAACTTATATTGAGACCGATATATTAATTTTTTCTCAACTGACCTTATAAATAAAGAACCTTTTTTTACTTATGGAAAAATATAACCTGTGTTAAATATTTAACAGTTGAATAATATTCAAATTGTTATTTACTCCGGATATTAAACGAAAAATTCTCAACAATCTTTTTTCGGTCATAATAATGCAAAAATACGCAAAAAAATAATTTAAATCTGAAAATTCCACTCAGATATTTAAATGAATATTTATTATTATTGTGTTTAGGAGAGATTTATGAACATGACGTGTGTTTATGCTGAATAAATATAATTAAATAGAAATATAATAGAAATATAAAATATGATTATAAGAAATATAAATATTTTTTATTTATTAATGTACAGTGTATTTAATTAAATTAAAGTGTGTATTTAATTAAACGTATATATTCAACCTTTTAATGAAAATGAAAAATAAATCCAGGATAATTGAACTGAGATGTTAACTTTATTAATTTCACATTAGCTTATAGTGCTCCAAGCGGAATATTCATTTCACCTATTTTTTTCGCCTTAGACCTTTTTTCCATTCATAAAACAGACATAATTATCCAGATTTTCAATGTGCAAATTTCGCAATTTATTTTCAGGTGCAGAACATTTGTATTGCGAATTTGTTCCAGGCAATTCTGAACTTCAGCCGCAAATCTCTCCTCAATCGATTTTTCCTCAATTTTTAATACGCTAATTTGCCATGATTGGTCGGTAGAGCCCACGCGCATATTCCCGCATTGAGAACATTGTTTGAATTGCGAGAATTGTCTTAGGGTACACAGCGCCGCCGGCAGTCTTACTGCACTGCCACCGACGACCACACACGCCAAAGCCGTCGGAAAAAATCCAGCAACTGTTTTCTGCTCTTTATAGATTTTCATAATCATAATCGCCGGAAATAATTTATTCTGTCCCAAAATACAAGTATACAAAATACAAGTTTACAATTTTTCTGTAGAACTTCGATTTATGGAAATGCGTTTAGTCGGTGCACGTGGCTTTGACGGCGTTGTCGTTGTGGCTACGCGGCATAGGTTCGTGCGTCGCGGCGCTGGCGATGTCCACTGACGTCATTTATGACTCGAAAGGCTTTCACTCAATCCTGGGCAAGGGGCTGAATGCCAGCCAAGTTTTCGTCGAGACAGAAATCACGCGCAAGTGTGAGTAAATGTATCACTACGTCCTTGATTCTATTTCAATACTTCCATCCAGGCGAATGAAGTTAAAAAAACGAACTCGCAGCGACGCTAATTATAACCTGTATGCAAGAGCTCGAAGGCAAGCAAAAAAAATCTTTCGCACTGACACAAAATCTGTGGCACAAAAAAAAAATCTGTCAGTGAAAAACTTTGGGAAGAATATTGCCGATATTGCAAAAAAGAACCCAAAAGCCTTATTTTTTGTACGCTCATTAGAAGTTTAAGACAAACAAGGCAGACTAGATACAGCTATGGAGAAACACATGTTCAGACTTGAAATGCCTAGGACCATATCGAACTTGGTGGAAGTCTAGTAGTTATTTCAAACTATGGTCAGTCTATAAAAAAATCCGGTCAAAAGACTTGTTTTTTGATCTCTTGTGAACTAGTCACGAAAAATACAAGAATCGGCGACAGGCCACTTCAAGGCCTGATGTGGTCTGTCGCCGATTCTTGTACTTTTCGTGACTAGTGTACAATATGATATTCTTCAGAGCTGACATCATTACGATATGATATTATATGATATGATATGATATGATATGATATATGATATGATATGATATGATATGATATGATATGATATGATATGATATGATATAATTTTCTAGACAATTCAGGGAGTTTGAAGCGAACGGGTGCAATGAGAAAAAAATTATCCAGAACTGTTTTTAAATTAGTCAGTTTTTAGCAAAATATTTTAAGAATAAGCTATTACAAATTATTTTCTTCTCGCGATAAACCTCAACTGACCTGTTTGACCATAAATCACCACTTGGCTATGAAGATCAAGAAAGTTGAAAGTTCATTCAGTTATCAGAAATGGAAATTTCGTAATTGGGTACAATAATTTTGATTTTTTCAATTGATGGCAGTCATTTCCGAAGAATATTTTAGTTTATTAAAACCTTTTGTTTATTGTTCTAATAATGATAATTTTCATTTCATTAATAATTAACATTTTCATTTCATTAATAGTAATTATTTATATTTAATTATTAATTATAATATTCATAGCATTAATAAATAAATTGTTCATTTGAATAATAATTGAAATTTCCACTTCATTAATAATCAAAATTTTCATTTAATTGATAATTAAAAATTTCATTAAATGAATAGATAAAATTTTCATTTCTTTAATAATTAAAATTTTCATTCGATTAATAATTAAAATTTTAATTTCATTAGTAACTAAAATTGTAATTACATTCATAATGCAAATTTTAATTTCATTCATAATTCAAATTTTCATTTCATTAATAATTAGCACTTTCATTTCATTTATAATTAAATTCAACTAAATTCTAAACTATTCATCGCACAGGTGACTGTCACATGATGTGCTTCACTGGCAACGAGTGCGCGGCGTTCAGTGTTCGCCCGAGCAGCAACGACGCGCTCGTGTGCAGGCTGGCCAGAGAAAACGTCCACGTCAACACGCCAGGCGACGTCCCTTGGGCTTTGTACTTTGTCAAGAAACGTAAGATTTATAGCTTTAAATCACAGAGCTGCGAACGTGTAAAATTTATTTCTGCTTTTTATTTGGTGAAGTCCCTTGGTCACTTATTCACTTCTTAGACAAATTTATGGCTGACACGCCCTCTGCCTCATGAATATTGTTTTTGAGGCAAGGGGCGGTTTTGAGGTTTCAGCTGAATAGCTAGCGGGCCGCCGGTAACAATACGTGTTGTCCGACCGCCTGCAATCTTCTTTCACTCACGCTCTGTGGAGCGAATGAAATCACTTGACACTGGAACGGAGAGAAAATTTTGGTTCGCTTCTGAACCACTGGGCATGCCTTTTATTCTCCAATGTACGACAAGCGGGGGAGGAATTTCTGGTTACGCTTCATTACGTAATTGTCACTTTTTATTTTTATTATTTCGTCGTATCTAACATAAAAATTTCGATATAAGAATGCATGGTATACAATCTAGATTAAATAGGAGATTAAATGCGACTCGCGAAGACAATTTATAAATTGCCGGGCTTCATGAACAATACAATGTAAAATTCTTATCTATAAGTGAAGTTACGGCAAGAAAAATCCGTGAAGTAATCCCTTGTGAAACATCCGCGGCTGAGAAACCTATTAAAAGCAATTAATTCATTCTTCCTTGAAATATATGTAATATCTATATGTTATGTCATCTATAATCCCAGCTCATCTAATACCGACATATTTCCTTAAAAAAATTAATCATGCTCACAATCCAAACTTGAAATATTTCAGAGCTGGTGGAACCTTGGGCCATCGACCGTCTGATTTACCGCCGTTTGACCACTCAAGTCAAAGGCTTCAACGCCAGCAAGGCGGCCTGTGAGGCCATCCCCGGCTTCCGCCTGATTGCCGTCATGTTCGAGGCCCAGATGTCCATCCTGCTGGAGTTGTGCCTCGGCAGGAAACCCAACCCTGGGGAGACTAGCTGTGGTGACTGGGGCAGGTGGTTCTACGTTGACATGGTCAAGATCAACAACGTACTTATGATCCGAGGGCAAATACCTTTGGCTGATACAGACGTGATCAGTGTTCTTATTAACGACAACAATCCTAATTTCATCTACGCGCATTCGGGGAAAATTCACGATGAGAACCCGACAAGCTGGAAAGTTTATCCTGTCTGTCAAGCCAACGTCTTTGGCGTGAACTGGTAGATGTTGAGTTATCGAGTTATTGGCCTGTTAAAAATGGCTTGCCTGTGGCCAGGCAAACGTAGTTCATGGATGTTATTGTAAAAGTATCAAATTTTTAGGCCGTTTATCACGCTTAACGGTCCGCAGATGAATAAATTTACGTCCTGTGTCGATTTTGCATTTCGAGTGCATCGTTCCGGCAATGACGCACTCGAGAATTGGTTACATCTCACTTGGTACTCTGCGTTAATTAACAGTCAACTCCTCAGGAGGACCGATGAGATGACTCTATGATTATAACATTTCGAGATATATTTTCCTTACTACTAACTCTGTATTTTAGATGAAGTGTGTGGTTGTTTTGGGGCTGCCATAAGGTAACCACTCATTGTCTGCTTAATTAGGTAAACTGCCTGAACTTTCAGATAATGAAAGGGGTAATTATGCTTTATGGTAACTGGTGTTTTGGTATCGGGTTTGATTGAACTTTTATATTGGCCTTTAGCTCGGTTGAAATGGGGCGTCAGGTTTGGCTGAAGTGTTATGTTGGTATCTGGTTTGGTTGATGTATCATGTTGGTACTTGGTTTAGTTGAAGTGTTATATTGGTATCTGGATTGGTTAAAGTGTTGCGTTGGTATCTGGTTTGGGTGAAGGGTTACGTTGGTATCTGGATTGGTTGAACTGTCATATTAGTAATTCGTTGGGTTGAAATAACATATATTCGTGTGTCTAAATTTAGAGTGTTATTTGTGTCGGCTTCTTGATTTCAGCTGCACAACTTGCCTACACGGCAACAGCTTTAGCAAACACGGCGATTTTTTTCCATACGTTTTAGCAAGCACGGCACTTTTACAAAATTTACCATTAATTGATAAGATGATTTCAGTTGATTAGGTCATATACCATTGAGATTTATTTTCCAATTTAAAGCTCCGAGAAAAAAATATGGCTAAAAATGTTGGGATGATAACTGCCATGCAATAAATATTTAATTTTTTATTTTAATATTACTTAGTTCAGTAATGATTATCTAGTAGCAATTATTGTAACATTCCATTATTATTATCACCGATAAAACCACTTAATAATAAAGTAGGTATTGAATAAAACATATTTGTACAGCAGTTTGATTGTTTAAATTATATGCTTTAATTCTAAGTATCGATCCTGTAGGCATAAAATGCGTATAAGGCGTGAATTCTATATTTGAATATACTCGTCTTAAATAAGGTATAGTGTTGTTATTTTGATCCACTTTCAATGCGTGAATTTATGTTCTGTTGACACATTGATTGAAATAAATATTTGTACAGTCATATTGTATTTAATTATGAGTTGAGATGGAGGCCAGTGACGCTCATTAAAACTTCTGTTAGCCTCTACACTTCAGAACTTATCCATTAATATTCTTCTATACATTTAACCACCCTTCACAACCCTTCAATTCACCTAACACTAAACACACACTGCACTGCCCTTCAAACATTTCACTACACTTGGCTACACTTCACTACACTTCACCACACTTGAAGTAACAATAATGCAAGGAATAGAGACCAGGCCACATTACTTTATAAGTAACCAAAGATCGTGTTTTAAAAATTAGTATTTTAAAGGAATATAGTTTGTGTCGCTACAGTTTCCAATTTATGGATATTGAGTTGAAGGAGGCGATCAATGGAAGAGAAGAAGGAGCAATCAATGATCTGATAGGCAAGCATTGATTGTGAGTTCGAAGTGATGAGAACTTAAGAACTTGAGTACGCGTGACAAGTAACTGATGTACATATGAGGCAAGAACTTGAAGTAAATGAGGTAAGAACTCGAACTACATGAGGTAAGAACTCGAACTACACGAGGTAAGAACTCGAACTACATGAGGTAAGAACTTGAACTACATGAGGTAAGAACTCGAACTACATGAGGTAAGAACTTGAACTACATGAGGTAAGAACTTGAACTACATGAGGTAAGAACTGTCTCTTATACACATCTAGATGTGTATAAGAGACAGCTTAAAGAGCTCAGCAGCTAATTAGTTCCTATCTAATTACTTAAAGAACTCCCCCACCCGCCCCCCTTTCATGAAATGTCGTGAAATCATAAATCAACGTACAGATATGGCAGTGGTACCGTTGGATAGGGCAGAATGTCAGCTTTAAAATGAGTATAAAAACCGAAAAAGTGAAAATTTTCAATTTTAGGGTAGACGCTCCCCTTAATAAGCTTCAATTGGTTTCAGCCTCCCCGCTAAATCATAAAAATGCTTAAGTAAGCGTAGAAAACGAAGTATAAAAAAAGAGTCAGTGAAGGGGTAACTCATCTTCAGTCCAGTGTGTAATTCTATTCTGGGCAATTTCGCACTTTAACTTCTCATTCATTATTAGTTATACAAAAATATACAAAAAGTTCAATGTATTTCAGTAAAATCTTTTCAAAGTTTATATTGCCTTACTCACTAACCTTATTGTTTATGTAAAATTTTAAATGCGTTAGTTTTTATTTTATCTTCATTAGTATATACCTAGATATCAACTTCAAGCTTGTGGTGGTTTCGTAGATTCCTCATCCGTCAGAACGCGCGCCTCTCTCTCATGCACGCCATCTATGACAACGCAGCCCTCCCATCATCCCACGGTGTTGCTAGTGTTCAGTGGCTCGTATAGTTGCTAGTGTTCAGTGGCTCGCATAGTTGCTAGTGTTCAGTGGCTCGTATAGTTGCTAGTGTTCAGTGGCTCGTATAGTTGCTAGTGTTCAGTGGCTCGTATAGTAAATATCAGTTAATGTCCTCAACTGTTGGGGCCTTGTTTGTCCTCCCTATCTCCGTGGCTGGCCTGCGCTGAAGAACGATACCTCTACATTCCATCATAAATCTTAATAATATTTATTTTGGTATAGAAGCAAAAGGTAAATAAGGATTAACAACATTTTGAAAGTGACTTTTATTAATGTGCCAAGGAGTTCGTACATCAGGAGCTGGACAAGGGCCGTATCTTCGATTTATAGTATAAAGATGTGGATGAAAAGGATGCTATAAAAACATCATAACCTGTTAATTATAAGGTAAATAAGATCAGGTATTTTAGCTTGATAACTGTGCTATATATATTTGGTACCAAATATTTGGTGTTGGTATAGTTTAATGAAAAATGTTTCCCATTACCACCAATTATTAGAATACTATAAATTAGAATACTTAGATCTTCGTTGGTAAAACTTATGAAAAATACCAAGTCCTATGCAAAATATTCACTATTTTGAATATTTTGGAAATTTCACACAATTGCTAGACAACTATTAATAGAATCATAAACATGTTAATACGTGTTGTCTGATGTAGACTTTTTGCAGGTAATATAGCAGCAAAATGCCTACACAGACTTGAACGCTACAAGCAAAGATGTTGAACGTAATGGGTTATCAGAGAATAAATTGGAAATGGGCTAATCCGACGAAATGGGGCCAACAAAATGGGCTATTCTGACGTCTAGTAATTGAAATTCAGCAGGAATTTAAAAAAGTCCGAGTAGTTACGTGAATATACTTGCAAAAGGGAAATACGCGGTAAAAAATTATTAGAAAAAGTTTGTGGAAAGTGCATATTTAGAATATTCGAAGAAAATATATATTACAGAATTCACGTGCGAAATGAATGTTAAATAAATTACGTACGAAATAAATATTTTAGAATATACGCAGGAAATACATGTCACATGCAAATAAATTATGCTGTGGATACAAGCAATGTACTGATTAGACCATGTAAATGCGCTTTTAAATACGACTAATTAGTTGAATATTTTGATTTCGATATACGCTGGGTGTTTGCTTACAAAATGATCGCGGTAAGTGCATTTTAAGAGCGTATTTATTGATAGCTAAGTGCATGTAGAAAATAGAAAAAGATCTATGTAGTAAGTAGAGGAATATCTATGCAGTATTGATAAAGGAACAAAACATAGTTACTTATCTTAACAAATAGGTAAGATGAAATCGGTAGATGGATAGAAATTGAGTTATCGTGGCCATATTTAGATACACGCTTGATTAAAAGATCAATTGTAAGTAAACCTAAAGTATTTGCCTAAATATGAAGTAGGCAATCGAAATCTTATTACAATAATTATTCAAATAATTATTGGACAGAATTCGAAAGTTATTTCGAAGTAAGGAAATTATCAACTAGATGTGAGGAATAATTTTCTTGTGTGCATATGTTTTCCGGCTATCAATAGCACGTGAATTGACTGCATGAAGCAAAATCAAAGCAAGTATTATCGCAAATATTGACTAGTTAAGAAATAGCTCTCATCCGTTATTGTATATGCACCATAAGTTGCGATCAAAAAGTTTACTATAAAAATAAAATACCGCCAATTGCGATACGAAAATTGACTACAGAAGAAAAATTACCGTAAATTGTCTCAAAAATATTAACTATATGATCAAAATTGCCGTAAATTGTGATGAATTATCTATAGGTCTTAAGTTACAGTACATTGCAAATATATGGACCAAAGAAGAAAAAATACCGCATATTGGCGAAACTATATTGAATATAGAAGAAAGAGTATCGTAAATTGAGATAAAGATATCGAATATAGAATAAATACGACCGTGAATAGGCATAAATATATTGAATATAGAAGAAATATCACCGTAAATTGGTATAAAGATATTTAATATAAAATAAATATTACCGTGACTTGGCATAAATTTATTGATTACAGAAAAAGATACTAGAAATTCGCATTAATACATTGACTGTAAAAGGAAAAGTACCAAAAATTGGCATATATGTTGAACATGAATGAAATATTGCCGAAAATTAACGTATATGTATTGAATATAGAAGAGAAAGTACCGTAAGTTGACATAAAGAAATCGAATATAAGGAGAAAAAGTACAATAAATAGGCCTTAAGATAATGATTATAGTAAAAATGTACCGAAAATTGGCAAAATTACATTGAATGTAGAAAAAGTACCGTAAATTGGCATTGAAATAACGAATACAGAATTAATATTACGTGAATTGCCATAAAGATATTGAATGTAGAATATATATTACTGTAAATTGGCGTAAAAATATGGATTATAGAAGAAAAAGAAGCAAAAATTTGTATGAATATATTGAATATAGATGAAATATTGCCGTAAATAACGTGAAAATGTTGTATATAGAAGAGAAAGTACCATAAATTGGCATATAGATATTGACTACAGGAGAAAAATACCGCAAATTGGCATAAAGATATTGATTATAGAAGAAAAAGTGCATAAATATGCATAAATATATTGAATATCGAAGAAATATTACCGTAAACTGGCATAAATATATTGATTATAGAAAAAAGGACTGTAAATTATCTCAAAGATATTGGCTATAGCAGAAAAGTACCGTAAATTGGCGCAAACATTTTGAATATAGAAGAAATATTAGTCCGCGCTGATCTGAACGGGTATTTTAACACTTACAAGACTCGAGGACGCCAGAATAGATAAAAAAACATTAATCATCAATTATGTGGAATATCGACAATTTTATTTTATATTAGGTATTAGGCATGTTGTTTAATACCCAAACATTGACCGCACATGACAGCCAGGCTCGAGAAAGCTAAGTATTACCTGCTATCAAGTCATGTCATTGACAACAAATAATTTTAACTACATACACGTGAGAGTTTCATGTAAGACAAAGCCCAATTTTATCTAAATAAAGAGCATGTAATTGAATATCTGAACTTTTACTACATGCTAGTGACCTATGTAAGGCAAATCTCAATGCTATCTAAATAAAGAGCATGTAATTGAATGTCGAAAAATTTATTACATGTGAGAGATCCAGGTTAGGATTTTTATGTTTCTTAAGAGCATGGATATTGACCATTCTATTTCAACAATTATATCTTCAATTGTTGCTTCACACTCTGTTCTTCACTTTTGTTAGAGAACATGGATGTATTCGGCTGTAGAGAACATGGATGTATCCGGCTGTTGGAGAACATGGATGTATTCGGCTGTTAGAGAACATGGATGTATT
>NW_025932843.1:0-19004 GCF_000764305.2 Hyalella azteca
TCTAGACACACTTGTCATACTCTCTAGACACACTTGTCATACTCTCAGGACACACTTATCATACTCTCTAGACACACTTGTCATACTCTCTAGACGCACTTGTCATCCTCTCAGGACGCACTTCTTATACTTTCAGGCGACTATAAAGTCGGCAAGAGGATTCTTACCAGAAGCTAATTCCGAGCTGGTCGCCAAGCATGCCCAGCATAACTTTAAGCCGAGTTTAGCGACTCTTTTGCAGTAGCCCAGGCAGTACCCGAATTTTGTTAGGTTAACTCCAACCTGCTACTTTACGTAAGTTTAATCCCACAACTTCAGCCCATCATTGATCGTAAGTTTGAACACACAAGTTCAACAAATTAATGCCCACAATGTCCAAAGTGTCGCATGTAAAATATTTTGCCGCAGTTTCTGCCGTCGTCGCAAATGAACCGAAGCTTGGCTTTCATTTGCATTTTATTGGCAGGAGGCAACGCCTTCGAGATATCAATTTGCTGCGCCCGCTTGCCAACTATACTTAACTTTTACGGGGGAAATGCTCGTGGACTTAGAATATTGTTGAAGATCTGCACGGTGGGTACAGTTTCAGTCGGTGATAAACTTGCGACAATTTAAATTGTGGGGACAAATGTATGATTGGCGGCATGCTTATAATAATAAATAGTAATTCGAATTGTGAGGTCAAATGTTCTATTAAAGGTTCATCCAAAGAAATTTTATAGATGAAAGAGTTTTTACAGCTCTTGTTTAACTTGAGACCACACCTAACAAATTTTCAAAATCTTCGAACCAAACAACCGTGGTAGCGGTTGTTTTTATAAGTGATGTATATATTATATTTCTTATCCTGTCTTTACATTATGAACATTGTGAATGGTAGGAAAATCTTCAACTGTCACGAAATATTACCACACTAATAATTTACGACTCACCTATACATAAATAGTGTTGTAATTGCTATAATCAAAGCATATTACAGAACAGGTTGCCGTTATCAGTTGTTGCACTGAGTGAAATTAGTGAGACTATATACAAATAACGATGCACTCTGTGGGTCATCCTGAACCAGTTTGTCTTGGCAAAGGGGCGTATCAGTGCTACGCCAACTCTCTGCTCGTGCTGTGAGTAAAAACATATATCACTATCATGACAATATGACCCTTTAATTTCTCTGAGTGCATGTGTAGCTTGTACTACAGACGGCACGTTAACAAGCAACCATTTCTCTATTTTACGGTCAACCTCTTGTAATTTAGGCCATATTTCTCTTATATTGTCGTTAGCAGGGCATTACTGCAGCACTCTCATTACAGGGGCGTAGGAATACGACTTCAAGGATGGTAATAATATCAACGAATGGCCACTATCGATCCTATATGGCTGCAGATATGACTTGTAAATTTGGAATATTTTCTATGTCGTAACTTATTTTGCATGCCAATTTATCACACAACTGTAATGAATTTGAAAACTGGGTACCTCATAATATATTATGATGTAATCAGTCGCGTTCACAAACAAATTTTTCAACCGAAAGTCATTCATCTAGTTCATGTCTACCGAATTACTGCGGGTCAGATACATGCAAATAATTTTTTATACAAAATGCGCCATCGAAGTCCATGAAAAGAGAACCACTTGAACTACAATTTTTATAATTTCAAGAAAAGAATACAATAATTTAACGCGTATTTATTTGATTATTTATATAAAATTTCATACAGTAATCACAATTAATTTGCCTCCATTAACTATAGTAATTAAGGCTTTACGTACTACTTGCTATGTCGACTCATATATAAAACAAGTGATCATTATAGAAACAATTTTTGAAGTCATCGAATGAATAGTTATTTCAATGCCTGTTTAATTTACATCGTTTCATGAATAATTCTGTGTTAGTCAGCGTTTATATATATGGGGCTCTAAGCGTTGATTTATACAAGCGTCGGACCTTCGCTCCAGGACCCCATGGCGCCGCAAGCTCATGTAGATCATCATTACGATACCGCCTCGTAAAATGTAGCCAATGAATAAGCAAGGTTAATGAGAAGCCTTGCATTTTATTGAAGCTTCGCTTTAAAGGCAGCGCTATAAACTCCAGGAACTTAATGTTAGGCTTGACATATGGGCATGGAATCGGGAACGTAAGCTGTTTTTCTATAGAGCTTTTGCAGCAGCGTGTGCATAGAAGCAAATTATGAAGCCGGTGAAAGGCTTCGATAGTGTTGACTTATATGCATTGGCTTCTATCAAGGAAATTATATGGTTTTGATCCAAGCCACAGTATTTATTTTGTTTTCAGCTAGAATAGAATAGAATAGAAGTGTAGGCACTGAAGAAATAGGCTCATATGGCCTGTTGCCGATCCTTGTACTTTTTTGTGACTTGATTCGCAATGAATCTGGCCACTTGGACCAGATCTTTTCAGAACTGACGATTGTTTGAGATTGCTGCGGGACTTATTGCAAGGTCCGTAAGGTGCTAGGAATTTCAAGTCTGATAGCACTGTATATACATATGCTCCTGCATAGTTTCGTCTAGTCTGTTCTTGAAGATGTTCATACTCGGAGCGTCAACGATGCTATCAGGAAGGCCGATCCACATGTCAGTGACTCGAAGCGAGAAGAAATGTTGTCGCATGGATGTGTTACAACGCAGATCTTTTAGTTTATAGTCGTGGCCCCTGGTGTTGGTTCTTGTTTTAAATTCTAGTAATCCTTCTGGGACCTTGTATAAACCATGAATATACTTGAATACTGCAATGAGGTCGCCACGCAAATGTTGATAACATAGATTTGAAAAATTCATTATCTTTAATCTCTCTTCAGAGGACTTGCCCTTCAAGCCCTGAATTATCCTTGTTGCGCGTTTTTGAACACTCTCGACTATATTTGTATTCTTTTCGAGTTTTTGTGACCACACAGCGTTTCCAAACTCCATGCAGGTTCGGACGTACGATAGCGACAAACAACAGCTTAATCGCTTCGTCATCTAGAAACTAGAAAAAGTCAGATAAGTCTAAGTCTTTAATTGGCTTCATTAACTTGAGCTTCAATATGCTTAGGAAATTTCAACTCATTGTCGATATTTAGGATCTTTTTCTATTATCGATTTCGGCATCGATTGCACCCATGTCTTCTCATACTGTAATCTCGCTGTTAATTGTTCTTGCCAAGGTGGATTGCTTTATACTTGTCAGCATTAAATCGCATCTGCCACGTATCAGCCCAGTCAACTAACTTGTCCACATCATCTTGCAACTGTCCTTTTTGCAACGCATTCTTTGCTGTATTATAAACATTTGCGTCATCAGCATACATCGAGCACACGCTAGACACAGCTTCTGGCAGATCGTTTATAAACGCAACGAATAAAACAGGCCCGAGAGCGTTTATAACAGGCCCCCCTTGTGGCACGCTGCTGCGCACTGCAGGCCCAATATGATACGGTCCCATTAATACTGACACGTTCTCGTCTATCTTCTAGAAAATCTCTGATCCATTTTAGTATATACCTCTCAACTCCCAAAACATCACTTTATGCAACAGCCGCTTATGCGGGACAATGTTAAATGCCTTGGCAGATCGAGATACACTGAATATAGTGGAACTCTTTCGGTCCAGCAGACGAGTCCAATCGTTTAACGTAGACAAGAAGTTAGTAGTGCTGGATATACCGGCAATAAAGCCATGTTGATAGTTAACAGTCAAAAGATCGAACAATCGATCTTTCACGACAGATTCCATTACCTTGCAAACGACACATGTCAAAATGACAAGGCGATAGTTGCCCCTTTACGTACGAAAGTAACGAGTAACCTTACTTATCGCTCTGATGGTTGAGGGTGAAATATGAATTATTTCTCGAAAACAATGATAAAAGTGGATAGAACCTCGATTTGAGTTAAACGCCAAACTAAATAAAATTTTTGAATATTGAAAGTCTGAGGTTGCCGATGTGTGCTAACTAACTTTTGGAGGCAGCCGATGCGTTTTCGTTAACTTAATAAAATTAAACTAAAAACTCCTGCAACTTCATCGGACGAAAGTGTGAGTTGAAGGAAGACTATCGTCTTTACTATCTAATCTTTTAATTTTCAGTCATTTGACTTTATTCTTATGTAGAAACAAATTTGGTTTTAATTCATCCGGTATTAGGGATAAATATCGTGCAGAATGCACTGCATTTGTGGTCAGGTTAATTTTTCGCTAAACAAAGCAAAAAATGTAACAAAAATTGCAGTTTTGTAGCGTCTTGCGTTAAAGCCGTAGCGTGCAAACAAAGAAATGAGTGAGGGTTTGTCCAAATAGCGAAGCACCTGTCCACTTTTGTGTGGGTCATCCTGAACTAGTTTGGCCATGCCGTAGAGCCCATCAGTGCCACATCCACTCCCTACTTCTGCTTTGGGAAAGAGCCGCTATTAGGACAATATAGCACATTAATTTTTCCGAGTATGAACGGTCTGGAGCGTGAACCATTAGTTTCTAGGTCATTATTGGCTACGCCTGCTAATGGAATGAAGCTTCCAGTAACAATGCAAGTTTTTTAAGCCTTTTGCTCCTTTCGCCCATTGATTAGGAGACTTCCTACAATTATGTTCGTGCAAGGTGCGAGGTAGCGTGGCCTGGGACTGTTATGCCTGTAAAACATATAAGGATACTAAGGCACTGACATATTATTAGATCCTCTGCAGTTTCATATATATAAAGATAGGGATATCGTGTTAGGATATGTATTTAGTCATAGGAAAGGGATAAAGGATATTTTAGGGACATACATAAGAATAGTATTTTATTAATTTATTTAATAAAATAATAGTAATATATTAATTTATTTATGCCGGTTTCAATGAAAACCAGAGAATTTGTTTTAGTGACAATTTTCTTATTAGTTTTTCAACATATCGAACAATATTTTTCTTTTGCATATATTATACATATATTTTGCAAATATATTTGCATATATATAGTATTGGGATTTATTTATCCATAGGGAAAAATATATTATATACTTATTCTATCTTATCATAAGGCGTTATATCCTGGCAGTATCTTTATTATCTTCGCTAAGCACGCCTTGCATAGCAGGATGCCGCTGTATACTAGCGCTTGTACCACTCACGAGCGCCAGCAAACCATATTGGATTTCCGTGCATAAATTTGCATGCTTGAAGCGTAAGCTTCTGAAAGAGGGAATAAAATAAAATTATAATGAAAGATTTTACATGTTGACTGCATTTTTCCACCTAATGTTGCAGTCAATCTCGCTTCTCTGAAAAAACATATAGATGAGATTTGTAGAATGAAAGATTGGTGTTTGCACCGACTGATTTTGTCTGTTGTATTTCAAATACATGATGAAAAATTTCTCTTCAATAAACAGAAGTTTCAATTCAGATGGCAGTCATGGTCACGTGTATTTATTTTATAAACTTTAATTTGTTTGTCCGAAGAATGCAAATACCGGCATCCGATTTTTCATTGAATTCCTCGGCAAAGAAACGTCTATCCGGTTAATAAACTAGCATAACAATTGTAGCAAATAAATAATATTTTGAATTGATATGCCCGGTAGCGAAATTTTACAATAACTACATCGTATAGACGAATAGCCACCTTCTGTAGACAAATTACCGATCTGTAGCTCTGTTCAATCACTCATCTTACTTTCCATACATCTTACTTCGTTATACTCGTCAGTCTTTTGTAAAATTTGTCTACTTTAATCTGCTTAATTCGAAAAAATTGTGTCCTAAATTTGAATTACTCAATTTATTTTCGTTCAAGCATCAGTATTTGAAAATTGTATCGACTCCGCGAAGGCAGTTATCCATTATATCGATAAATAACTACCAAGCCAATCCTTTTCCGGTTCATGTTACATGTAACAACGAACATTTCACTTGGATGCCTTCAGAAAACCCAACATTATTCTTTTCCCAACATAAGCCATTCAACTCGCGCTGACACCGTCCCTTCGCTTCACGCACGAGCAGCCATCGCTGCCACCGCTCACATTTTTCTGACATAATTCACGAAGAAATATTTTACGCTGGAAAGTTTTTGCACCGAACATAAATTTTGCTAAGCTCCGGAGTTTGCAGAGGCGCTATTCTCTGCCGGTCCGATGTAGATCACTCGTAGCGCCGTCATGATATCCTATGATTGCTGCCCTTTTCAGCCTCCAAAAATTCCTCGGCAAAGTCAGATTTCTCGAGAAGCTTTTGAGTTCCTGATCCGATTTCCTTGGAAAATTTTTAGTGCAGCTCCAGTTTTTTCTCAATCAGGCCTGGAACACGAACGTGATTAACTATTTTATGCCTACCCTCCATCGTTCGATATTCGAGACGGTTGAGCGTTATAAGTCTGAAGTTTTTTGACTCGTAATGTAAATAAATTTTCTAAATTGGTAAGGGTCCTTTTATTCGAAGGAATTGTATTGATTAGTCCACAACAAATTAATTAAGGATAATGGTTCGATAGCATTAATTTATATAAAGCGCAAATAAAATTGATTTTTCTGGTATATATGATATTTTTTATTTACAAGCGATAAAATTCTTTGTACGATTTATCACAAACAAGCATTCCTGGAAACCACATATCGCCTTTAGACTTGTCCGTCGATAAGGACTATCGGATCTTGCAACTTTGACGGCGCTATAAAACGCTAAGGGATGATATTCGTAGAGCATATCATCGGCGCTGCACTCACAGAATTTCCGGCAGATACTGCGCTATATCGGCAGAAGTTGTGCCTTTAGGACAGGCTGAACTGCGCTCTGCATAAGCGAATCTCGGATCAGCTAAGATTGAGGATGATTACTTCGTCGAAATGATTGAAATGAGATGAACTAGAAAATCCGGGAGGCAGAGATGAAATTAAAGTAAATAAGTTCTAGACTAATTTTTTTGGAACGTTTTTGATAACACGTTATATATTGACATCCTTACGGACGCCTGAAAAAAATACTGCACGGAGAAAATGTTTTACTCACAGTAAATTTATAACTATTTCTTAAGTAATAGCCAAATAATATTATCGTGAACATTTAAGGTTTAAAAATGTTAGATTTCAAAGGTACTTTGCACATAAACATTTCCATTATGTTGATCTTAGTTTTAAATGATCCATGTGCAAATATTTAATATTTTTGGAATATATTATGATTTCACTTAGGATATAAGACATGGCTTATTGATTTGAATATTTTCATTGTACGTAGAGCCATGTGAGATTATTTTTTGTAAAGTGAGACAGGTTTGAGCAGTGATAGTGGATTTAAAGTTGTTTTGGGTTTAGCAATTAGCTTCATTGGCTATTATGCTTCTAGCTTTCTTGCCCCTAAAAAGGAAAGTAAAGTGATGTTTGCATTGCGGGGATGGAGCACGTTCTGCCCTGTCAGGTATCATCTCAGCATCCATCGATGATATTCTTGAATGATTCATGGTATAGCGCCTACTGCACAACGACATTTACGAGTGATAGGTTACATGGTATTTACCCCTCACAGATGTTATTAATAAATTATGAATGGTATTGGAACAGACACACAGAGAAATTCATGAATGATAAATGGTATTTCACCTGCTGCACTGAGTTCCTAATGAATGATACAGGGTATCATTTCTTTCTCACGAAGATGGAGAGTAATTACTCTAACAAAATTTAGAAGCGTGCCCGACCCTGCATTAGGGCCGCTTAAGACTCGGGGAGCGCGTAAATCAGCTTCTCTATGTCCGCTTCGATTCAGGGTTCGGAGGGCAGCCTCTGAGCAGCTTGCTAGCTCGGTATAACTCGGCTCGACCAACTCCTGGCATACTCTCAGGCGACTATTAGGTCGGAGAAGAGATTCTGCTCGGGTGGCCAAGTACTGTAGACCTAGAATAACTTTGAGCAGAGTTTAGTGACTATTCGGCCTATACCTGGGCTACTCTCGAATTTTGTTATGGTAGTACTGATAACTGGTAATGGGTTCGTCGCACGCATGTTATCATAAATGCCACAGATGGTATTGCATATGCCACAGAAGATACTCATAATGACAGATATGTCGCGTTGCAGCGCGGCGAAATTCCTCGAGAGCTGGATATGAGGGCTTCCACCTCTGAATGACAGGCGTCGTCGTTCCGAGAGCAGCTCTCGCCTCCCACTTTGTATCCAGACTTCGGCTTAACTGTTACACATTTACTTGTCATGGTTCTTAGTTTGTCAAACCTTAGTCAGTTTTGGTTGTCATTATAAACATTCCTGCGACAATAATTATCCTGTATTAATTGTACTAAGTTTGCGATTTTTCATTTTCTCGATAATTTTCAGACTTAAAGTGTTGATTGAATTGCTTTTGAAGTTGTCGGTGAAGGCACCCTTCGCACCATCAGTAAGTTTTTTTTATCGTCATTTGATCCGTTGGAACGTGTCAATTTATTTGTTAATTCTATTTTGTTTGAGAAACTGAAAAGATTGAAACACTATTGTTCATCTGAAACATTATTGTTCATCTGTATTTTTAGCCTGTAAAAATGTATTTGTTTGTCATTCCCAGATTACGGACTCAGCTTTGGAAAATAAATGTGGAAACCAAACGATTTATAACTCCGAACTAAGATCCGTCAACTCGGTTTACAATGCGAAGAGTTCACCCTCCGTCAGGAAACCGAGACAAGATAATATTGGACCTGCCGCACGAAAATACTCCTAACGACGATAGTATTTCGAGTCTTGATGCACTGTTGGTTCTGTACGTTTCAGTCATTGGAATTTGGCGGCCAATTATGTGCATTGAAAAAAAAATAATGCAGTTCACAACTGTACTTACTGTAGGTTAGTAACCTCATTACTCAGTGGAAGATTCTTTGAACTATGTACGCTTGTTAAGTACAAAAGTCTTAATAAATCTTCATGAGGACATTAAATTAAGAGGTTAAAATGGTGCGTGTCGACAATTCTAAATTAAATTAGCAAACGGGTTCAACTGTCAGTCCAGCATGGCTCTACTTCTGTAACTTTCTGATAAAGTTTTCTCAGATTTTGACTCCGTTGTTTTGTCTACTGACTTTGTGCTTTGTTAACTGATTTTGGGCTCAGCTGTTTTGTTGACTGACTTTGGGCTCAGCTGTTTTGTTGACTGATTTTGGGCTCAGTTATTTTTTTATTGACTTTAGGCTAGGTTGTTTTATTGCATGACTTCGGACTCGTTTTTTTTTGTTTACTGACTTTGGGCTCAATGGTCTTGCTGACTGACTTTGGGTTAAGTTGTTTTGTTGACTGACTTTGGGCTCAGTTGTTTTGTTGAATGATTCTGGGTTCAGTTGTTTTGTTGACTGACTTTGGGCTCAGTTGTTTTACTGACTAAAGAATACTAAGGATTACGCAGAAACTGAGACTACAGTGTTTCTACTTGGAACTTAAATGAACTGCTGTGCAACTCAAACGAATCGACTTAGGCTGACTATTGTAGTGAGCCCAATGAATGCCTAACAACAATGTACTTTCGGTAATCTTGATGAATCATGTTCCCAGTGTTTGAATGGCACGATACGATTGTTCACTTCATTTTTCCTACAGTGGTCCATGTTGTACGCCTATATGTCAAGTCAATGAATTAAGCAAAGTAAAGCAAATTGTTTGTTTGTAAGATTGGTCAAATTCTTTCACGTACATTGCTTTGAAGCACACAAGAATTAACTTATCAGAACCTGTATTACGTCATTAACCTGAATAACTTTTCGTCTGTCGCATTCATAATCATTGGATTGAACCGATCAATATACCAATTTTTGCAAAAAAACATATGGTCAGTGGCGTTAATTCATTTAACATGAATAAATCAGTCATTTAAGCTAAACAAAACCCGGTCATGCATTAATTGCGTTCAAATATTTTAAATTTGCAGTAAGAGATTTATGAAGAAAAAGTGAGGGCTTAAAGGCGAGATGTTTGTTCTAGGGGACAAATGTTGGCGCTATGCAATTAACAACCTGACGCAAAGTTGACTATTGTTTAGCAAGTAAAATGACGAGCTCAGAAATATTGTAATGTCGAACTATGATATCTGCTATAGCATAGCAAGCTTTCAATTGATGGCTTTTGAAGCCGACCCAATAATAAAATTTCAGGTGGTAAACATTATCTGTTGCGCACGACAGTTGAATCATGTGAGATTACAATTAATTTTGAATTACGTAGTTGGCTAAAATTTAAGGTCAAAGAAACATTCTTAGAATCCAGAATGAATAAAATATATTTTCGTGACGCAAGATATGAAGACATTAAAAGAACACTAATTTTATGAAGCTTTATTTCCGACAGTAATCTTGAAAAACCATTTGGAAATAAGTTTCAGTAGATTTTTGATTCGATCAAATTGTACTCAGCGTTTTAAATTGCCTCGGTTCATAGTCTTAGGCTCATCACTCTTATTACGTAACATTTCTCTAACACAACCGCAGGAGCGGCATTTCGTGTTGGTCAGTGACACGAGAAGATGATTTATGATTTGGCGTTTGCAGATGATAGCTATGAAGGATCGTTAACAATCAGAAAGAAACATTCTTAAAATATTTCTTCTCGAGTTACTGACCAAAATTTAAAGTCACTGATCTTCACTGACATGAGTCAAAGAGTAAAAGTCAGTCAACGAAGAAAGAATAGGAATGGGTACTATTGTCCAAATAGTGACACACTTTCTTACCCACAGCACGAAAAAAAGAACGGAAGTAGCACTGATTCGTCCATTTGCTGGCCAAACTAGGTCAGGATGACCCACACACGGGCAAAAGTGCACAGGTTTCAGGAAGAGTCTCCCTCGTATTGAGATTACGGCGAGAGAGCTTCAAGGATGACTTGCGTTGGCTTAAAACATACATGAATAAAAGTGACTGGAACTTGTGTTGCATCATTCATTCGAATAATTTTACGTCTTCGTATAATCCTGAATACTTAACACCTGAAAGTCTTGCCGCGTCTTGCTCGGAAACATACCGCACTTGACCGCGACTCTGAGAAGGATGGAGGTCGCGTTACGCTAAATTTCGATGTAAATGCGTCCTACATGTAAAGTAACGCTTAATTTTATCACGCATCTGAATACTCTACATATTGTCAAAAGATTATTGCTTGAAATCCATTTTGTGATTACGTAAGAACTGAACGAAACATTTCACGTTGGAACTGAAAATACTTTTGCATGCTGTTTGTGGATGGAGGAAAGACAAATAAGCCTGTAGACGAATACAAATATAAATGTATAGTTATTGTTTCCTTTCGGAGACAGAGCAACAAGCCAAATAATTTACTGGACACCATAATCATCTAAGAAAGAATATAGAATTTTGCCTCATTTTCGAGAGCATCCCGAAATAATTCCGCTTATATACGTACAAAGGGTACTTCTAAAACGAGCATGAATATCATTTTTTTGTTGAATTACAATAAAACGTTTGTCCGCATCCACGTTCATTGCAATACACAAGATAAAAGTTCAGCCTGACAAGTGAGTACCCACTCAACTGTCGTAGAATAAAAAAGGTTTGCATCAGACCGAGCTGCTGAACGCAATCACAGTCTAAAATAAAGCGCTTGCGATAAATTCCCGCCCAGTAACTGCACTCTCAGACACATGGATGGGTCATGTTGTCCGGATACTGACACAGTTTCTCCTCGTAGCACTTATGCGCTATTTCCCCGAGCTAAACTGGGTTAAGATGATCCAAACCCAGGCAAAAAGAACATCGCTATTTGGACAAAGTGCCGCTCATTTCTCTGGGTGTCGTGTGAGTATCGGGAGCAGCAGAGTCTTCTCAGAAAAACCATCAACGAACTGTCAATGCTACGAAATGCTCGTAAAATTTTACGGCGGACTTAAAGAATTTCCCTTGTTATGAGAATCCCAGGTGGCTCGAGATGATTTTCGAATACCGATGATTTTCGATAGTTTTTTTAGATTGAAAGTTATTCTTATCTTAGGATCAAGGATAAGATTAATTTGGTACGGAATTCAAAGGAAGATTTCTAATTTTATTTTTGTGATAAGTAGATGATCTTTATAGAATGAAAACATCAATACAAATGCCTACGCCAAGTAAATTTATCTTCAGTCACAAAGTTTCGAAAAGTTCACCAAGAATTCAAAAGCAAGAATACGACAAGGATATTCACCATATTTTATACACCAAGAAAACTTAGTGCTTTCTTTGATTTCAAATTTTCAGCGAATTTACGATGTAAGCAGAAATTAGTGATATAAGCTTTTAAAGTAGATTATCTTCTTCGAATTTCTTACGCAAATGCCTCAACTCAAAGCCAAGTCAATTTATTTTCTGTCATGAAGTTTCTAATAATAGATTGTCTTCCAGAAATGTCTATGCAAATGCCTCAAGTCAATATAACATTTCCAGCGCCTTCGTATAATTGACACGCGTATCTGAAATGAACAGACACAGACAGAGCTGAACACTCAGAGAAATGAGTGAGACTTGCTCAAATACCAATGAGTTTTTTGCCTTTTTGTGGGTCATCCTAGGCCAGTTAAACCAGTAAAAAGAGCATATCTGTGCACTTCCGCTCTCTGCTCGTGCTGTGGGTGAGAAAGTGTGTCACTATATGGACAATGTGATACGTTTATTGTTTCCAGTGCACCATCTCGTGTTGGTCCATCGTCCCAGAACATTATTGAGGGCTCGTCTTTGTAGCGCCGCTGCTTCCATTTGCAGCCACGGCAGACCTGATGAAGTGTACAGTCGCTCTACGTGACTCAGGCTGTAGTTTCTACGTTGTATTTGAATCTAAACTCGATGAAAGTTAAGGCAGTACAGTTCAAATATTTTCTTGAAGTTTCTAAAATGGTTTACAATTATGAGAAAGTTATTATTTACCGTTAATTGGTAAACTCTACATAGTTTCTAATGCATCAATAATAATCAAGTTTATAAAACAATTTAGTGAAAATAAGTCATTATAGCTACTAAGCCAAATTATTTGTAGACGAACATTATTAACTCCAGAAACTTGTAATCGTAACATGTTAAAAACAATTAATGTAAACCTCCAAAATAATCAAATTGTTTCTAATACGGATTCAGTTTCGGCTAAACATGCCATATTAGGTTCACCATTCTTTTTGCCCCCATATCTTGGCTGTGAAGTTTATAGTCGGAGGCGTGGCTGGCATTGAGGAGGACACATAAATATGTGAAGACCAGCAGTCGAGATTTGCATGTGTAGAAGTGATGCAAGTCCCGGACGTCTGTGGCCCAGCGCACTCACAGAATTGAACACATCAAATTATCCAAATATCGACGCACTTTCTTATCCGCTGCCCCAGCAGAGAGCGCACGTAGCACTAATACGCCCGCTTGCTGGCTAAACTGGATTAGGAAGACCAACGCGACGGCAAAAATTGTGACTTTATTTGGACAAAATATCACTCATTGCTGTGAGTGCAGGAACTGTCGAGCTGACATGCGTCCGTTTCTGTACGTGATTCTTGAAAACTCTTACGATGAACTTAAGTCTTGTCATAGATTCTACGTTGCATTTGAATCTAAACCTAATGAAGTGTACAGTCGCTCTACGTGACTCAGGCTGTAGATTCTACGTTGCATTTGAATCTAAAATTTTTAAATCTAAGCATTACAGTTAAAAGATTTTCTTAAAATATTTTCTTCTAAGTTTCTAAAATGCTTTGCAATTATGAGAGAGTTATTATTTACAGTTAATTGGTACACTCTACATAGTTTCCAATGCATCAATAATTATCAAGTTTATAAAACAATTTAGTGTATCCAGGGGAATAAATATTTAAATAAATAATTTAGGACTCCAGTACGTTTATCATCTTCCAAGTGTACAGTATGATATACCTCCCTCTTCTCCTCTCCAGTGAGTAGAGCCCCAGGTGTTTCTGTCTTTCCCAGTAGTTCAGGTTCAGCTCCCTCATGCCGCTGATCCTGTACGTGAAGGTCCACTGCACTGCCTCCAGTTTCTGCACCGCACCCGCCTTGAGTGGCGACCAAAGCTGGCAGCAATACTCAAGATTGGGGAGCACGAGGGCTCTGAAGAGTGTAATCATTGGTGCTGCTTCTCTCGTTCGAAATGTTCGTCAGATCCACCCCATCCGTTGCCGGCTGTGTAGTCATTATAGCTACTAAGCCAAATTTTTTGGTCGACGAACATTGTTAATTCCAGAAATTTGTAATCGTAACATGTTAAAACAATTAATGTAAACTTCCATAATAATCAAATTCTTTCTAATAAGGATTCAGTTTTCGTGAAACATGCCATATTAGATTTTCCATTCTTTTTGCTCCCATATCTTGGCTGTGAAGTTTATAGTCGGAGGCGTGGCTGGCATTGAGGAGGGCACATAAATATGTGAAGACCAGCAGTCGAGATTTGCATGTGTAGAAGTGATGCAAATCCTGGACGTCTGTGGCCCAGCGCACTCACAGAATTGAACACATCAAATTATCCAAATAGCGACTCACTTTCTTATCCGCTGCCCCAGCAGAGAGCGCACGTAGCACTGATACGCCCGCTTGCTGTCAAAACTGGATTAGGAAGACCAACGCGACGGCAAAAATTGTGACTTTATTTGGACAAAAGATCACTCATTGCTGTGAGTGCAGGAACTGTCGAGCTGACATGCGTCCGTTTCTGTACGTGATTCTTGAAAACTCTTACGATGAACTTAAGTCTTGTCTTACGATGAACTTAAGTCTTGGGATCGTCTTTACTTGGAGATGAAAGTCATTGTGAACCAAAGACTCATTAGTATATTAATTTATGATTTGATGAAGTAATTGGCGTGTTGTAACCATTTCATTTTATTACTCATTAAAATAGTGTAGGTTTGACTTACCATCACAAAAAAATGATATTGGTACAGAAAAATGATGCGTACCGAAATATTTCCGAATATGATGTGAAACATTTTGTACGTGAAGTTACCAAATGAGATAAGCGTGCGCTTGCTAAGCAGATCCATTTGTGCACGGTAGCAAATTAATGCAATTGAGTTTGCCTCCAGCGCCGAGCACTGATAATGTATGGAAGTCTCATCAATGTATTAGCATAGCGGACGGCATTCTCACCTCATGAATACCATCATACATCATGAATACCCTCATACATCATGAATACTCTCATACATTTGTTGGTGCACCCGAAAGAGACGTATATTTAGAAGACAATTACCCGATGTTGTATGTAGAATGATATCCTACAGGGGGCTGTTAATATGGTTAGTTCTCTTTGATTGAAAAAATTATCATTCATGACTCATAAACATTAAAACATTGATTAATTCAGCATTAAAAACATTATTTCACGCAGGAAGTGATGTCCGACATATCGTGTATTTATTAAGACCTTTTTGAAAATTTTTGTCTTATTTAACTGGTCTGATTCTCAAAAGCTATCATTTTCAGAGCCTATGATTCCCAAAAGCCATGATTCTTATAACACATTTTTCTTAGAAGTCATGATTCTTATAACACATTTTTCTCAGAAGTCATGATTCTTATAACACATTTTTCTCAGAAGTCATTATTCTTATAACACATTTTTCTCTCAGAAGTCATGATTCTTATAACACATTTTCCTCAGAAGTCATGATTCTTATAACCCATTATTCCCAAAAGTCATGATTCTTATAACACATTTTCCTCAGAAGTCATGATTCTATTAACCCATTTTTTCTCAGAAGTCATGATTCTTATAACAAATTTTCCTCAGAAGTCATGATTCTTATAACTCATTTTCCTCAGAAGTCATGATTCTTATAACACATTTTCCTCAGAAGTCATGATTCTATTAACCCATTTTTTCTCAGAAGTCGTGATTCTTATAACAAATTTTCCTCAGAAGTCGTGATTCTTATAACACATNCTCAGAAGTCATGATTCTTATAACACATTTTCCTCAGAAGTCATGATTCTTATAACACATTTTTCTCAGAAGTCATGATTCTTATAACACATTTTTCTCAGAAGTCATGCTGCTCAGCCAACAGCGGTTAGTGCAGATTTTCTCCCCGTATCGGGAAGGCGTATATCATCGAACGAATTTATTACACTGAAATATTGAACGATTCATCGGGCAATAATTTTCAAAAAATATTTATACCAGCAGGATTTTGTTTGATTCAAAGTATATGTGTTTCAGCTAATTCAATAATGTTAAACTACTATTTACTATTCTCTTCTTGTAGCGGGGAACCACTAACATGTACTGACTGCGATCGAAAGTCTACTGTACATTGCGTTGTAATTTGGCTAGTAATATGAGGTGCACATTGAAAGAATCTTAAATTAATATTTTAATGAAAAAAACTTGGCAAATACATATTATTCTTTATAAACACGAATCATTTCTGTACAGGTCAATTAATCCATTAACCTAGATTATAAGCTATAAACTTTACAACAGAGCTTTTCATTGCCACGGACAACTATCATAAGAAGCCGTACCCATATGACGCAGCTGTTGCGTCTCGATGACGTCACTGGTTGAAGAGTCCGGCCTGTCAGGAATATCCGTCTCTAAGCTTAACCTTCTGGAGGATTATTAACTGGCCCGCGAATGTCATTAAAGAACATTTTAAATTGCTAGCCAAGTTGATAAATAATAACAATAGATGATGATTTAGGTGGATGCGTTCAGCCAGCAAATAGTAATGAGGTTGTTGGTCGAGGTTGCACTGTTTGTTCCAGATCCAATGGTGATAAAAAAATCCTACTTTGATAGGATATTGCGTAGCACCGACGAAATCAGTTTATCACACATAGTTCACTGCCAAGTCACCACGATGACGCTAATGTATCTTTGATCAGCGAGCAAAGCTTGGGTCAAAAGTATCACAGTCACAATGGCCGGTTACATAGACACAAATACACTGGTTGCTGCTGTACGTAAATGTGGGGTCCCCCCGGCTTTTACCCGCGCTCTCAGTCCGCGTATTGACATTGATGTCTTCACAGCCTTTGCTTATATATTAGGAATCGCTGCAATGGATAACACATTTTTCTCAGAAGTCATGATTCTTATAACACATTTTTCCCAGAAGTCATGACTCCTATAACACATTTTTCTCAGAAGTCATGACTCCTATAACACATTTTTCTCAGAAGTCATGATTCTTATAACACATTTTCCCCAGAAGTCATGACTCTTATAACTCATTTTTCTCAGAAGTCATGATTCTTATAACACATTTTTCTCAGAAGTCATGATTCTTATAACTCATTTTTCTCAGAAGTCATGATTCTTAAAACACATTTTTCTCAGAAGTCACGATTCTTATAACACATTTTCCTCAGAAATCATGATTCTTATAACACATTTTCCTCAGAAGTCATGGTTCTCAGTCAACATCGGTTAGTGCAGATTTCTCCCCGTATCGGGAAGGCGTATATCATCGAACGAATTTATCACACTGATATATTGAACGACTCATTGGGCAATAATTTTCCGAAAAACTATTTATACCCGCAGGATTTTGTTTCATTCAAAGTATATGTGTTTCAATTAATTCAATAATGTTAAACTACTATAAAGAAGACTATCAATATTTGTCGTAAACCTCTCAAGAAAATGTTCACATTGTCATGCACGAAAAAATCATAAGTCTTTTTGTTGCAGGTAATGAGTTGAACGTGAGCTACTCGCACAATTAATGAAGGTTTCAGAGTGCTAATTATTTAGATTCAGTATGCCAAGTGTCACAATTTAGATTCAGTATGCCAAGTGACACTATTTAGAAGCAGTATGCCAAGCGTCACTATTTAGAAGCAGTATGCAGGGTGGCATAATGCAGTGTGCCAGCACACTGATGACGCTGTTCGTCGTGGCGTTTAGTGGCAGTGTGGCAAGTGCCATAGTGTCGGTGCCACCACCCGATGGCATCTTGTCTAGATATCCTGGTCAAGACGACTACGTCAGTAAGTAGCTAAATATTATTATAATAATATAACTGTTTTATCCACATTGATCTATATTATTTATTGAGAATGCGTTCAAACATTTCTCCACTAATACAAAAATGTAATCCACATTAACCGATGTTATTTACTGACTAATATTATTTTAATAATATAACTTTTTAATCCACATTAACCTATATTATTTATTGATATTGAGTTAAAACATTTCTCCACTAATCCAAAAATGTAATCCACATTAACCGATATTATTTACATATATTGCCTTTATTGTGAAGTTCATACGCAGTATCAAAGCCTGATTCGGTATTCTGTAAAACTATTATAATTTTTAGTTGAGAGGTGGTTGACATAAATATTTTATTTTGAGGAATTTATTTTCCAAATGTTAATGAGCAAGAGTTTATAATTCAAAGAAAGAACTCGCAGCTGCCTAAGAACTGCGTGTTAAGTCATTTTTTCCGTCACGTGTTTCCTCGGAAGCTCCTTTAATGCCATGCAATCCAGCTTACGTCTCAAGTTCTGGAGTAAAGATTCAAGCCGTTAGAAATTCACAAGAGACATTCGTGTGCCATCGGTGTCGGGATCTTATCGAGAAATTTTATTTCTATTTCTAAAATTTCTAACCCAGCTTATTATATTACAGTTTATGTAGGACATAATTTTCGTACAATATGAACAAAACCTCATAACTACGAGACAGACATCCAGAGTTCTGAGTAGCATAATTCGAATTAGGTTTTAAAAGGGAAAATAATTTTTGTGGGACTATTTACGATTTTTCACGTAAATTCATATGAACATTTTCTTTAGGGAGGGCCTTTGGTTGTGCACATATTGACCAGGAGAAATGTTTTCGAAGTAAAAACATTTCTTCACACTGAAAGGCGTCCAAAAAAAAAACGAATTAAATGTAAATGAAGAATAAGCAGGACGAAGACTTGACGAATTAAGAGAATATATTCATGATTGAGAATTTTGCTGAAAGGTTCATACCACGCCATATGAAACATATACCACACATATATCACACCTATAAGAGGTATATACTATATATATAAG
>NW_025932844.1:0-2807 GCF_000764305.2 Hyalella azteca
AACGGGGTCGCCTGCCGAAGACGGGATGCATGCCAGAGGCCAGCATTGCCCAAGACCAGTATATTTTTCATCTTCCTTTCCGTGCGTAAGCCTGCTAAAGGGCAGAGTAGACTAAGGGATTATATGTTAAAAGCCAAAGGTACAAATCCCCTTCATGGAAATTAACCAGCGAGCTAATGAGAAGTAAGCCACCAATACAAATTACAATCGCTCTACGCCGTATTTAAAACCGCCCAACAGCTCTATGCCATGCCGTCTAACCTCTTCACGATTTTCGGTAAGCAACTCCCTATGCCATACCGCTGTTGATACACAGCCAGCACTCCAGCCCGTCCGTTTGTCGCAGCTGTTTTCCCCCGGCATAACTCTACCTCCACGCTTACCCTGTCTCCCCGCCTTTTTTCACCGACTGCCGGACGGCCATAGTGGCAAAGCAGAGAGTTTTTTAGACTCCTCCTCAAGTTCATTTTTGAGTCCTATAAGTGGACCAGTAAAGCATCTTGGATACCAGAATTATCATACATATCATACAAAAGAAATCTATTAAAATCTTGAGTAAATGAGGAAATTAAAAATGAACTGATTCTAAAAAATCAGTGGTTTGCCACTATGCGGACGGCTTTTCTTAGTTTCTGCTCACTTGACTGCATTACGCTATGAAAAGAGGATCTATATGAGTTGTAAACTAACTTAACCTAACCTAACCTAACCTAATTCGGATAAGCATCAAAGGTCTGTGAGAAAAGCCTCGTTAGCCATGCAATAATGGTGGAGAGTCGGGGTAAGTGTGGGGGGAAGAAGATGCTGGGGGATAGTAAGGCAGGGAAACAGTGATGCGGGGTTAATGTCTTGCGTAGTAAGTAAGGTGATGACGCATTACCGTTTGGTACAGTTCACATTTGCGGCAATGCAGTGTGGTCAGCGGACACTTAGGATAACAGCATGTGCAAGAAGTGATGGTACGGGTTATAAAGCATTGGAGAACAACGTATTGACCGTTAACTATGTGGAGTAGCACCTTGTGTGCTGAAGCAGTGTTGGTTTAAAGTTCGTGTGGTGAGATAGGTCAATTGACTACGGCTGCTTAGGTGCCAGGATGACAATATCTATAGCATTTAGATGGTTGATGTTGGCTCCAGGGCTGATTTGAGCGTTAATTTGCTGGTCTACGGCTGCGCACCCCCGAAGACCACCCTGCTCTGGATGTAATGGACCATCATGATTCCTGCCTTCCGGAACGTAGCCTTCAACACTTCAAGCCATCCATATCCAGGCCGTGGGTCGAACCAGCCCTCGGTCGAACAGCCACTTGTCGAAGGACGGTAAATTTTGGAACAGAACTATGCTATCTGAAACCTAAACTCAGATGTGGACATGCGGTGAATGTAACATTACGTAATTTAACGATGCCCAAAAGTCAGATTCAATCCGCGGCCTGGTGGTGCACGGCAGGTTCTATGCGAGGCCGGAGGAAGACAAAGCCGAGTGGTTCACAGCTGATTGGTGGATGTCCGGAGATATCCAAGGCGTTCGATTCAGGGCTTATTGGTGCACAAAATTGGTGGTGCACTGCCGCGCTCCCCCTGCAACGATCATTTATTCTTCAATTCTTCATCATCTGCGAGATGGCGAGAGATGATGAGAACTACTTCAGAGTACGATTAGTACTAGATGAGTACACTTAACAGGCGTAAAACGTTTTAAAATCAAGATTTATTTCAAGTGTCCCAGATTACCGGTTACCCCAATCCCAGCCTCCCAGGGGTAATTCGAGACGCTTTTATTTTGCGTCTGTCACCTTACGAATAGCATATGGAATTTTTTTTGGAGATGTCATTCGATAGCCCCCGCAAAGAGCATTAAAATGAGCCCAAACTTGTTTATGAAATGTTTAATGGTAAGAAGTTATAAACAAAAAACGCTCAAAACCGTGCCTTATTACTCAATTTGACTGTACTTTCCCAAAATCATGCTTTTCACACTTTTTATTCTGGATTTTTAGAGCTAGGCTAGTAAATGTATGATTTCTTCACTTGCTTTATGCTACAAGCTACATAGATAGGAAAAATGCTGATCTTTACAGTTTACACCACTATTTTTAGTTTTGCAATATTTTGATTAATTTAGCTGCTACAGCATTTCTACGAAATGTGGGACTGTGGGATGACTGTCCTGATTTACCCTGCCCATCCCTTATAGCTAACCCTGTTTGACCCAATGGTAAATCATAGTTTAGGTTAATTACTTTTCTTTGTTCAAGACGAGCAGAACTACATATCACGTTGGCTAACGTGCTACTGAATTGAATAGGTACCTAGCTTCTTTCCCGCTCCCGGTGCATAATCTAGCGGGATGATCAATGCAGACGGTAACTGAGTCCAACTAATCATCATTCATTTACGTAGTGCAAGAGAATGAATAATTATGTTGTTTCTGATCAAACGAACAAAGACTTTTTCTGTTTCTGATCAAACGAACGAAAACTTCTGATCAAACGAACAAAAACTTCTGATCAAATGAACGAAAACAAACTTTTTGAAGATAATTCTGAAATCGTAATATCTATTGAATTTTAATACGGATCGTTAATTTTAACATCGTATTTCTAAAAATCAACTATTTAATTTCTTTTAATTGAAAAACATTCTTTTACATCAAAACAACGAATTTTTTTTTACAGCTCCTCATGAATGATGAATGAATGCTGATCATATTGACAAATGACGATCTTACTCTTATAGCTAAAAATTTTAAATTGAACGATGTTGTCATTTCAAAGACTCCATTGATTACAGAACTTTAGTTTT
>NW_025932845.1:0-604 GCF_000764305.2 Hyalella azteca
TGAATCATTCTTTCAGCATTAGATATTAGTCGACATTATTAGTGGTAAGTGAAAATTCCGTAGATTTAAGCAAGACCCGACCCATTGGCGTACTGGGTGTAGGCGCAGCCTACGCTATGGTAATAAATCTTCTGTCGTTCAAGGTAAACATTCCTTCTTCCCTCCCTCTTCACTTCGCAGTTCCTTTCGATCAGCTTTCAAATCCCTTGTCTGAAGCTGCGGAGTCTTTTAAAGGGTCTAAACTAACAATGCATATTTCCATGCATCGTCAATAATATGAAAATGTTGTTAAGGTGATCGTAAATGAGCATCATGCGTTAGGATGATTACGAACATTTTTTACTACTTCTGTAAAAAAAATTCATGGTTAAAAGGAGCCCTCAACAATACTTTGCCAATCGCTTAATAATTTATAATATTAATGTCAGAGTCGGCACACTGAATTACAGTCATACTGAACTACTGATTCAAATAACTATTACTGTGATTGTAAATAGGATGATTCATAAGATAATGAAAGAGGAAAATCGAGATGCATAATTTTTAAAGCTATGATGCGTGTTCCCACGAACAGAGTTCCGAAATAATAAAGGCTTTAGTCAAA
>NW_025932846.1:0-327 GCF_000764305.2 Hyalella azteca
CAAGTACAAGTGTGTACACACTTGTTTTACTTGTAGAACATATTTATTATCCTCTAAAGCAACTATAAAGTTGGAAATGAGATTCTGACCAGAAGCTGATTTTGATCGGGTGGCCAAGCAAACCCAGAATGACATTAAGTCGAGTGTAGCGACTCTTGAGCAGAAGCCTAGGTGATACCTAAATTTTGTTAGGGTCGAGCGCTTAAATGATGGTGGACATGGTTATGGTGATGGCATTGGTGGTGTTTACGGTGATGATGGTGCGGGTGATGGTGGTACCTGCAGAGCGGCGGAGGCCATGCTAACGAGGCTGAGAATGATGGTGAT
>NW_025932847.1:0-1003 GCF_000764305.2 Hyalella azteca
TATGGAACGATAAAGATTGGAACGTCTTAAGATAAAGATTGGAACATTTTATGTTTGTGCGTGAACACGGCACACCGTGTGCATAGACTGGGAATCTGAAACGCGTGTGTGGCCACTGGGCTCGGTACAATCCAAGTGTGGAATAAATAAATATAAAAAATATTTTAAAAAACCAGGTTTTTCTGGATTTTACAAAACTAAAAATAATGAAATAAAACAAATGAAAAAATTGTTAAAAAAACGCGTTTTCTTAACGGACAAAGAAGAAAAACATTTACTCATACATAACATTTAAGTTATGTATTATGTTACGTAATGTTATGTAAGAGTAAATGTTTTTCTTCCTTGTCCGTTGAGAAAACGTGGTTTTTTAACAGTTTTTTTATTTGTTTTATTTCATTATTTTTAGTTTTGTAAAAACCAGAAAAACATGGTTTTTAAAAATATTTTTTATATCTATTTATTTTCTACTTTTTAGTTAGCAGTTTTAGCAATTGAAATAAATTTCCAGGGTTGGCAAGTGTGGATGTTCGAGAAAAAAACTCAATTCCAAACCGTGAATTTTTCGTGTTGTTTTTATTTTTTCTAAAAAAAAATTTTTTTTTTAATTATTATTTCTGATGATCAAATCTTGAATTGCAACATAAGCATGCATGCCAAATTTAAAGTTTCTATGATGTTCAGAAAACCTTTAAATTAAGGTCTAAATTTTTGATGACAGGCAGACACGAAACGAAGTCAAGAAAAACGTGGTAAAATTGAGTTAGTCTGAGTGCCTGCTTTAAACCGATTCTGCTCTATTCTGCAATGGATTGTTTAATTTACATTTAACTCATGTTTGACATGCCTTGCTGACGTATTCCATTTGGTGGAGCTTAAGTTTGTCCAATCAGCTAGGTTGTTGTGTGCTCATGAATCAAATACTGTCGGGTTGATTGTTATTACGTACCTCAAATTGGTGAATATTTTATTAATTGGTGGCATGGCTAACTTATGTTTTGTC
>NW_025932848.1:0-4494 GCF_000764305.2 Hyalella azteca
CTGTGGGATAAATACAAAGTTATTCTTTGCCCTGCAAGAAAATCGGAGCTGCCACACTTTAACCCTTCTTTGTGTGCAAAAGTACTAATTGAGCCTACACTGGATACGATTGTAATGTGCCCACTTAAATTACTATAGTGATGAACATACACTCTATTTGATTGTAATATGACTACAATAGGTACGATTTTAGTGTACCTGTTGGGGGTAAAATTGTAATGTACCTGCACTAAGTACATTGTAATGTACCGCTAGGTTTAATTGTAGCGTTATAAAATTATTCTGTCTGACTTGAGTTACACGTCTGCCTTCTAATGAAAGTGAGCCAGCAATCTAATCACGTTGAAACAACGTTCAATTAACGTGAATTCAGCCAGAGAACGTTTATTTCAACGTTGAAACGAACATTCATGTCTGGTGGGCAAGCTTGAATTATGAAAAAATACGAGTAACACTCAAAAGTGAATTTGTACTCGTGGTCGGCTTGTAAAAGAAATGCCAGTGTGATAGCTACGTACACGATTCCGGTGACGCAAGAAAGTGCCTGGTAAAATTTTAGATCAAAATCGAATTTTGTTTAATGGATATGTAATTCGAGGCAACTTTTTTTTTACCGCTATTTACATTCATGGAGAATCGCTTTTGTGATAACGATTCGACTGCCTGCCCGGATAACAAATTGTTCCCATTGAAACGTTATTCATTAATATATATTACATGACTCATAGGTCGCTGCGCAAACGGATTACACGAGTTTATGAATTTTTTGTAAACTTGTGATAATATTCTTTATCTCTTGATATCATGAGTTGAAAATTGCAAAAATATTAATCCCTTTAGTTGAAAACAATTGTATTGACTGAGCAAGAAGTGTTGAACGTTATGAATTAATTATGCTAATTCGATGAAGCATGTTTTACGCATTTCAACATTTTAATACAGCATTCATGACCGAGATCTAAACACGTTGAATATTTCAAAATAAATGAACTGCTAAAACTGAAGAAAATCCTACTATGACTGCTATTAATCCTAAGAAAAAAATATAACTCAGTACTCACTGCAGTGAGTGACAAAGAGCGCATTTTCTCGTCGACGAAAACGTGAAGACACGGACGGACATACAGACGGACAGACGGACATAGCGAGCACAATAGTGCATTTTTTCCATAAATGAGAAAATGCGCTAAAAAGTAACTATTGCTACCAAAAGCTCCGGAGAAATTTAATCTATGGCTTCAACTAGCCCTGAAGATATGTCAGTGGCTGAAGATACTCCTGAGGGGCGGGGAATTTCTTGGTCGTTGTTTTTTTATTCGTGTTTCAAAGTTATTTTGTCTCATTACTTTGCTGATGACTTTGCATCACGAGGCACACGTATATTGATTACAAATACATTCACTTTTTCCATTTGATATTGATCAAGTTAGTTAATTGTTATCCCACTTGACTTTTAAGATATCAAAAATATATGTTAGTCTATTTTGCTTGACTCATTTCATTTCTTTCGTTTTTAGGAATATCTACAATGTCAATCCGAGTCGCCAAAATGCCTATGTCCAAATATCAGTGGAGTAACGAGTGTAATTTTTGTTCATGAAGTTCTCTCTCATATTGCTCCTTTCGTTCTCAATAACGCTTAAAGTGCTTTGAATATTCGAATGAAATAAAATAATGACAAGTTTTTATATAAATAACTTGCAGTAAGTGTGATGTAGTCATCAGCTGATTTTGTATTCACAGGAAATTAATTTTTTGCGTAATAATGAAAGATCATTTAATCTTTTAATGCAACTTATTTAGATAACGAATATACCGATAGTCTCTGTTTCTTTCTTTATGGCAGTGTTATTTGTTTCTCACTTGAACCTCTTTCCGAGAAGTACATATTAAGATCTTGAATGAACATTGAGTTCATCACAGGATTACTATATTCATTCCGTTACCATACGCGATATATTTACCTTTATCAAAATGAAAATAATTATTTACTCTTTTTATTAATACCGTAAACTATGAAAACTCTACCTTTTATTAATAAGAGATTCATCTAGTAGCAAATCAAAAAAGCATCTTTCGCATCGAATGTTGGTTACTTCATACCGCCAAACTTGATTTTAATGAATACAATTGTGCTGTCAGAAAATAATATATTCTTGCCATGAAAGCCATCACCTTTTCATTTTCCAAATTTATCATTACTTTTCATAATAAATAAATAGACAATTATAAGCGCGAGCATGGAGCTCTATATCCAGCCTATCTTTCATCTTAATTATTCTGAATAAGATGCTCTTAGTTACAGATGAGGTCTATATGGTACCTCTAAACCGCCCCTCTCAAGTCATCTCTTTGAAAGCGGCATTCAGACCCGCCAAATTTCTTGTTCCTACGACGCAACAAACATTTTGCAATGTATAGGAATTCTTAGCTGCTTTGGAGAGGCCTAATGACCGCAATATAATGATTAGCGATACACTCTGTCCGTGTCAACCATTGCAACAGACAGAAATTCTTGGCTGTTTTTAGAGGCCTGCGAGCCACTCTGTCCGTGTCAACCATTGCAATGGATAGGAATATTTACCTGTTTTTGGCACTTTTGGATAGGCCTAATGACCGCAATATTATGATTAGCGACACACTCTGTCCTTGTCAACCATTGCAATGAATAGGAATATTTAGCTGTTTTGGAGAGGCCTAATGACCGCAATATTATGATTAGCGATACACACTGTCCTTGTCAACCATTGCAACAGACAGAAATTCTTAGCTGTTTTGGAGAGGCCTAATGGTCGCAATTTAATGATTAGCGATGCACTCTGTCCTCGTCTGCCATTGTAATGGACAGAAATACTCAGTTTTTAGGAAATGACCTCACAGCCGCAGCAATGTTTTGGGATACAATTTTGTTGTATCAATACAAGCTCTATTTTGGGATGCGAGCAAGCAAATTTCGGCAAATTCGGTAAATGTTCATGAATTAAAGCAGGTTTCCGTTTATTACATAGCATCATAAAAGTCATATTTAAGGTCTGTGCGGTTTAATGCTCTACTGTTTGGGATTCTTGCTGATAGTGTGATGTATGCCTGCCGCTATGTTTTGAGTGCGAAGTGTAAATTCGTTATCGCATTCGAAGAAGTGAATTTCAAATTATCTTATTTGAATTACGTTAACCAAATTTATTTAGGCACTTTTTGTGTTANCAGCAGGTGCTCAGCAGGTGCGCAGCAGGTGCTCAGCAGGTGCGTAGCAGGTGCGTAGCAGGTGCGCAGCAGGTGCGTACCAGGTACGTAGCTGGTGCGCAGCAGGTGCTCAGCAGGTGCGCAGCAGGTGCTCAGCAGGTGCGCAGCAGGTGCTCAGCAGGTGCGTAGCAGGTGCGTAGCAGGTGCGCAGCAGGTGCGTACCAGGTACGTAGCTGGTGCGCAGCAGGTGCTCAGCAGGTGCGCAGCAGGTGCTCAGCAGGTGCGCAGCAGGTGCTCAGCAGGTGCGTAGCAGGTGCGTAGCAGGTGCGCAGCAGGTGCGTACCAGGTACGTAGCTGGTGCGCAGCAGGTGCTCAGCAGGTGCGCAGCAGGTGCTCAGCAGGTGCGCAGCAGGTGCTCAGCAGGTGCGTAGCAGGTGCGCAGCAGGTGCGTAGCAGGTGCTGGTTGCAATTATCCAACTTCTCTGAAGACTTCGTAGCCTCATTCATCATAAACTTGTACTAAACTTAAGTTACTTCTTTCTTTTGCATGAAACTCTCTAACTTCGTGGCCATGTCAATTCGTCAGTTGTGAAGTTGTTTGTACTTAGCAACCATGATTGAAAATTTTTTAGTGAAAATGATAGACTAATTTGAACTTTGCTGGAGACCACTTGTAGTTCAAATGCATATTTTTCATGCAATCGAAAAACGTGCATGAAGTTAAGCCATATATAATTTTTGTTGAAAAATGTAGCCTCGCATTAAAGTCAACATAAACGCAATAATGATATCAAGTCAACATAAACGCAAGAACGATACCAAGTCAACATAAACGCAATATCAAAATCAATTCGACATAAAGGCAATAACAATATCAAATCCACTTAAACCCATTATCGATATCAAGTCAACATAAACGTAATAACTATATCAAGTCAACGTAAACGTAATAACTATATGAAGCTAACGTAAACGTAATATCGATATTCATTCAACATTCAACTTTCAACAACTATGTTCATGGAAGAGCCTCCTGCACTTGGAGAAATGAAAAGGACTTTGTCCAAATATCGATGCACTTTCTGCCCTACTTTGGGTAATATTGACGCAGTTAGACCCGGCCAAAAAGGGCGTATCAGTGCTACGCGCGTAAAGTAACGCGTACTTGGACAATATGAACAATTCATTTTTCTGAGTATTGTGTGCATTGAAGCAGTTAGTTTGATTTCAGCTCATCAAATTTCATTTGATTTCGGCTTAGTTTGATTTCGACTCATCAAATTTCGTTTGATTTCGGCTTAGTTTGATTTC
>NW_025932849.1:0-3983 GCF_000764305.2 Hyalella azteca
ACTAACCTCACCAACACTAAATTTTTCCAAGTTTATCCTCTAATTTACTTGCAACCTGTACATAATGACATCTTAATATGCAAATATTTCATTTCAAGAGTTTTCTGGGATGTCAATAAGTTTGATAGTTTTATTCTGGAGACGAGCCCGGCTGTTCTTCCAGGACCAAGAATGTAACTACAAACTGAACATATTTTGATGGAACTTTACAGGCGAACTCCTGCAGGCCTGCCACTCTCGTTTAGGCCTGTAATTTCTAACTCCATTCAAGTGGCTGTACGGGTTTATGCATTATTGATTCATATTAATAGTCTCTAGTGACGCGGGACTCACACTTGAGTATTACGAACAAATCTGGATCTGTTCCAGAATCTAGGTAAATAGCTTGCTTTTTCGGATGAAACCTTCTTTAATTCAGTAGCTCCTAGAGCTTATACCTTGTGAAAGAAGTCTTAATAAACTCGTAAAAATTACACGATTAGGTCTCCAGGAGTTTGTATGCAAAGCTTCCTCTAAATTTGTCCAGTTTTTGGGCGCCATTTCTTGGTCGCCGCGAACTGGCGCGCCTCGGCCGCCCCAGCGTCCGCCGGGCGCCCGCTGCTCAGGAGCGGCCGCGCCCGCCGTACGAGACGCGATCACCGAACTCACACAAATGAGTGCATCATATTGTTAACCCTAATCGCCACGGGTTGTCGTGTCAAGCTACAACCTCGGGTGCAAATGATATCTGCCCCGAGGTTGTAGCTTTAATTCTGTTAAGTATTTTTTAGGCATCTTCAATTTACATACGCTGCGATTATTTTACAAGGCAATAATACAGATTGTTTCCTATCAAATGCAGTCTTCAGACGCACAATTGTGAACTCGAATTCATTTTTAAATATTATGAGAAGGAAAGGACCGAATTTCTGGCGTCAAGCAGAGCCATTTCCGTGTATGACAACTCCGACCGCTCGAACTTGTGTCTATGTTACCTATGGGCAGGAGACAGTAAGTTATTCACGTTTGCGTGTGCCTGAGAACATGTGCATATTTATCGCTGGTGCATGTACAGCTTCAGCACTGGTGCACATGCATCCTCATCGCTAGTTTCTCTCAAAGTTTTTTGTTCCTATAATGTTTTGATCTCATTGTCTGTGAGTTCGTTGCCCGCCATTGAGAGAACTGCATGAAATGAGACGCATTAGCAGAGCGGGAAGCTCGAGCATTTACCAGCTCCGTTGCTCGCTGGACACTGATATCGTGAGTACGACAAGGGTGTAGCTCGCTGCCGGCACGCGGGTCCGCTTACTCGGTAGCAAAAGTTATATTTCGGTCATTCATGGACAGTGAAGCGAAGAACCCCGGCACTGCTGCTTTGTCAAAACCAGATTTAGCATAAATTAGGGCAATTTGTAATTTTAAAGTTACAAGATTTGTGTGGAAGATAACGAACCACGTGAAAAAATTTCCCTAACTCTGTTAATCAGTTTAAACAGTATAATTTGATAGGATATTTATCAGTAGTAAGCTGATAAATATCATGACTCTTTTAAGCTTAAAATTCACATGTGCGCAATATTTAATAAATTTCACATCCCCCTTAGAATATTTTTGAAATATTATGTGAAGGCTTTTCTTAAATTTCGGACATGAATTCGCTTTTTAGAACATAATTTCATTGAAAAAGCTCGTTACCATTTCTTTTCTTATTGAAAATAGAACCAAGGCATATATCCATTAATTCTGTGCCTAAAAGTTTTGTTAAGAACATTGCAGAATATATACTTCCGATAATTATTGAAGTACCTAAGGAAAGACCGTACAAAAATTTACGGTATATCCTACTAAATTTAAGTATCCATGGAAAATCCTAAAGAAACTTTACGGTAATTACTACTAAAATTTAAGAATCTTTGATTAAACCTAGAAACAACTCGAGCTACTCACGGGCTACCCAACCACTCTAGCAACTTATCTGCTACTTTACCACTCATGCCGCTCATCTGCTACTCTGCCACTCTCGTCATTCACTGCTACTCATGTAATGGTCATGACACGCACTCGCCGTCACCAATCATCCACCACTCTTCGACGGCTTAGACAACGACAACGCTGGCCACTGGAAATTTCATGCAGGAAACATAACTATATTTCCTAACCACACAAATTATAAACGATAACAACACGTCATAACCACATAAACGCAAACGATGACGATTCGTCATAACCACACTAATACAAATGATAACAATACGTCATAACCACACAAACACAAACGATGACAATAAGTCAAACACAATAACACAAACAAGAACAATACGTCAGAACCGCACATAACTCAAACGATAACAATACCTACGTCATACTTGAAAAAATTCTCGGTCAAGCCCCCATTTGTAATGATCTTCCTTGCAGAGGTTCAATAAGTTCTCCCCAATTAACACAAATAATTTAATAGAACGAAAAGTAAACACTTTATTTAGGAACATTTGAACACAGTTAATTATAACACAAGCTTAGAGCCCTTTTCCACGGCACAGAACTGTTTCTTCATTTCTATGCTTGGAGCTCGGCAAAGCGCCTAGTTCCACACAACACAGTACATAAGAATTCCGTGTGCACGAACACCAAATCTTCAAGATTCGTAGCTTCCTGTGGACTTCTTTGGCTGACTTCTCCCTCTGCAGTTGTCCGAATTCAACTGACTAGTCCTTGCTCTTATCCCAGAACAAGTCTGCCCTGAATTCTTACACTGCTACAGGATTGTCAACCCCCTAACTTATTCTACGTTCCCCGCATCGGACACTTATGTTCTTCTTCTCACTCTGTTTCCCGAAGTACTTCCGAATATTCAGCTAAGATCCCCACATTTGGTTTCCACTAAACGGAATATGAATAATTAAATACTTCAACTTCATTTGGTTTCACTAAACAGATTCAGCATAATGAAGATCTTGGTCAACATAACTACAATAGGCCCTAAGCTAGGGTGAGGCGTCATAAAATTCCTAAACAGGACATAACTATCGATGTCCGAAATGAGAGTTAAACTTTAAGTACATTACGAATATACTTCTACAATACATACATGAACAATTAGTAAATTTAACACTCACCCAGTGGATAATATATTTTTACCAGATCGCAACAAGAGAAAGATCTATTTGTTAGCGCGCCAGAAATTCGAAAGGCGTCGTTGTCTTGCCAGAGAGCTTATTTGAAATTAGCGCTACGTACCAGAATTATCGTGAATTACAAAATGCTAATATTTGTTATTACCAAATATTAGAACTATAATAAATTTATCAGATATTATAGATTTTAAGACTGGCCATGATTAACTGGCTTACAGTAAATATTTTATTTACTCTATTTAATGTTGACAACAGTCGGGGTTCGCATTTAATATTCGAATTCGAAATCAATATTCGAATTCGAACTCAATATTTGAATTCGAATTTAATATTCGAATTCGAATTTATTATTCGAATTCAATGTTCAAATTCGAATTTAATATTTGAATTCGAATTTAGTATTCCAATTCAATATTCGAATCCGAATTTAATATTCGAAATATAGGGATCAGAATGTATAAAATACTGTTTCATTTTAATAATACTCCTGAATCACAATAGAACATAGGATTTTGTGATACATGAAACCAAAGGAGCTTAGGAGGAAAAGTTGTCCGTTTCGTCAACATCCGGTCTGTCCCGCCCGGATGTGTGCATTCGTCGGGGCACATGCCGGAGGCCAGCTTTGCCAAACTTCACACTTAGTTCATGTTTGTTTCCGTAGGTAAGAACGCTAGAGGGCATAACATCCTATGAAGTCAAGTGCTCAAAGCCATAGCGCCGGATGTCCACAGCCACATAATAAGCATGCTAAAATCCCTAGTGGTTAAAAGTTCAGAGTACCAAGATTGGCGCAGAGAGGCGCGGGTTCGATCCCAGCTCTGTGCGCCAGTTTCTGGTCAGAATCGGCAAGGAGGCCGGGCGGTT
>NW_025932850.1:0-627 GCF_000764305.2 Hyalella azteca
GCTTTTATAATATATTCAGTGTGCGTGACTCACCAGGCTATGAAAGCAACAAGCTGAATCGGTTTCGAATTTCTATAAAAGTAATAGATAATACGCAGTGCTCTTTAGCTCGAACTACTAATGCATCACAGATTATGGCTTTGCATGATAGACTTTAATTTGCGAATAATTATCGCCGATCTATGCTATGAATATATCGCCAATGATAATTCTTGATGACAGACGCCCGAATGTCAAATTTTCTTGGAAAAACTTGTAATGATCCACTTGGTTTCCACTTGGATCATTACATATAGTGTAATGATCCAAGTAGATCATTACAAGTTTTTCCAAGAAAATTTGACATTCATGCGTCTATCATCAAGAATTATCATTGGCGATATATTCATAGCATAGATTGGCGATAATTATTCGCAAATTAAAGTCTATCATGCAGAGCCATAATCTGTGATGCATTAGTAGTGCGAGCCAAAGAGCACTGCGTAAGTGTATAGAGATCAGCTGTCATGTCGAGACGACAGAAATAGAGTGAGATGCTTGATAGAAGGGAGTGTGAGAGTTGGTAAGAGGGAGTGAGAGGGTCTGGTAAGAGGGAGTGAGAGGGTCTGGTAAGAGGGAGTGAGAGGG
>NW_025932851.1:0-770 GCF_000764305.2 Hyalella azteca
GCGGCAGTGTCATGCAATTGAAAGTAAATTACAAAAATAATAAAAAGGACTAGAATTATTGTTTTTTAACAGAAGGTTATTTTCCAGTTTCCACTGCAATTGTTGTTTCAATTCTATTTTCCTTTATTTCTCGCATCCATTATTATCAGTCTCATTCATATATACTTCCATACATATGTTGGTAAAAATGTTCACACTTTGCAGTTTTTTCCGCTGCATATTCCTAATCATGTCAATCACTTTTTCTTATTTGTTCATTCCATCACAACCTGTCTGTTCCAAATCCACATCCCATTGGCCATTTCCAACCCAGCGTATAAATGGAGCGCGTGACCAGATTCTCATGTCAATCACTTCTTCTTACTTGTTCATTCCATCATAGCCTGTCTGTTCCAAATCCACATCCCATTTGGCCATTTCCAACCCAGCGTATAAATGAAGCGCGTGAACAGATTCTCATGTCAATCACTTCTTCTTACTTGTTCATTCCATCATAGCCTGTCAGTTCCAAATCCACGTCCCATTTCCAACCCAGCGTATAAATGAAGCGCGTGACCAGATTCTCATGTCAATCACTTCTTCTTACTTGTTCATTCCATCATAACCTGTCTGTTCCAAATCCACATCCCATTTCCAACCCAGCGTATAAATGGAGCGCGTGACCAGATTCGCCTTCAGAAGTAGGTTTTATCTTCTACCAGCAAGTCAAGGTGAGCGGCAAAGTCTGAGTGGTATACTTCTAGATCTTTTAGTAGAGATCTTACTTCTAG
>NW_025932852.1:0-583 GCF_000764305.2 Hyalella azteca
TATACGTCAGGATTTATATATATTTATTTATACGTCAGGATTTATATTTATTTATTTATACGTCAGGATAAACGTATTTATACGTCAGAATTTATAGCAGACGGTTGTATGCTACGGGCCCGTAGCAGTGGCCCGTATGCTACGGGCCACTGCTAGAAATATTGTTTTTACACACTTGAGACTTATTAAAGAAACCGTATTTGGATTTGTTGTATTACAAATTAAATTGATGTGTGAATGGAGCTATTTTATTATTCACAATGCCGGTTATAACAGCGTAAAAAAATTACTCTTAACAACCCAATTACAAACACAATTATGTTATTACCCAAAAACCCAATGCCGGTTTTAACAGTAATTTCGTTTCAAGAAAATTTGCAATCATTCCTGTTATATGTAAAATTATGCCCGTCTACATTAACTTGCATTCCATTAATATCATTAAAATAAAGTGATCTGATCGGCAGGTTGACGTACAACTATTAAGGATAAATTTAGCTAGCAATTATCAGATAAAAAGGAAATAAATCGAGGAAAAGGAAAGAATTCGGCACTCTGACAGTGAAGATTTTAATCCTATTTT
>NW_025932853.1:0-1004 GCF_000764305.2 Hyalella azteca
TAACCTAACCTAACCTAACCTAACCTAACCTAACCTGTTGCATCATGAATGTTTATAAATTTATTATACTTTATAACACGAATTGAGTACCGTATGAGTGAGGCGGTCTTCTCGATAAGACGTTGCATCATGAATGTTTATAAATTTATTATACTTTTTAACACGAATTGAGTGTGCGTGTGGCGGTCATCTCGATAAGACGTTGCATACTGAATATTTATAAATTTATTATACTTTATAACACGAATACTAGGTATAATGGTTTTCGACAAGGTGTCTTCTCATGAAGATTAATAACGGGTTATAACGTGAATATTTGGTAAATGGTTTTCTTCGTTGTAATGCTTCATTCAAAAGCCTGTCAGCTCGCTAGTTAGACCAGCAATTTCGAGGTAATATATAGTTTTGACACATAATAGCTGATTGATGTCGAGCTTATAGTCATCTGACGTGCAATAAGGATAATTCCAGGCTTGAAGGGCATGTCACATGAAGAATGATTAAAGATTATGAAGCTTTTAAGCCTCTGTTATCGACGTCTGCGTGGTGACCTCATTGAAGTATACAGGTATACTCATGGTTTATACAAGGTCCCAGAAGGATTACTAGAATTACTAACAAACACCAAGGGCAACGGCTTTAACTAAATAAATTGCGTTGCAACTCATCCACGCTATAACATTTCTTCTCGCTTCGAATCACCGACACACAGAACAGCCTCCCCGATTGCACCGTTGATGCACTGAGTACAAACGCGTTCAAGAACAGACTAGATAAAGCTATGGAAAATTTATGTTCAGACTTGAAATGCCTAGCACCATAACCGTGTGGAAGCCATAATGCCTATCATCGAGCCGGGTAGAAGTCTAGTAGCTATTTCAAACTATCGTCAGTTTGGAAAAATCCCGTCGAAGGAGCTTTTTAGCGCATTTTCTCATTTATGGAAAAAATGCACTATTGTGCTCGCCATGTCCGTCTGTCCGTCCATCTGTCCGTCCGTCTGT
>NW_025932854.1:0-3479 GCF_000764305.2 Hyalella azteca
TAATCCAGTTCTTCACTGTCCAAGCCTCTTTTCAACCGTACGGTACAACTCGAGCTCTTTTTAACCTTACAACAACTAAAGTTTTAATCAATTCGATCAATAGTCACAAATAATCTAATGTTTCAAATCAGACACACTCTTCAGTGCATGGTCAATGTATGAACTCCTCAATTTATATTTTAGGGCTGGCTTAAGACGACAGAGGCTCGCCAAATTAGACGTGATCTGGCAAAAGAATGTATCCAGGCACAAACTGCGAAGTGCGAATTATTCTGGTTATATATACTTGACAAAAAATGTAAGAGTTGAATGACACCAGAAAATAGGGGCTGCACGTTGTGCCAAATGCGCACAGTCTCATTACATGTAGTGAGGTCATCGATTGACGTGTGATAATCTAAGGCCTAGAAGTGGAGGAACACCCATTTCTTACATGCTAATCCCAACACGCGTGATTTAAACACACGTTACTCACGTGCAGGCCTACGAGTGAGTACTACGATATATTTGACACGAGTGCGCTGCTCATATGTCAATAAGCTTGCGTTCAGTATGAAGTGCATAAGGCTGCTGCGTTTTGATAGCATGCATACGTACGTTTTACTTTTTAGCCCGCGAACGTTACCCTCTCAAAAACGCGCTTGCACTCATGTACGTCCGTACTTTGTCGTGTATGTCATAACGATCATTTTTCGTGTACGTGGCACAATTTTGCTGCGCATACGTCAACAAGCACTCATTTCATGGCTTCAACACCAACGTTCCAGAAACATTGATACTTCAAAAACACACGTGGAACGTTTCCTCGCTAGTATGTTCAAATAAACAGTGGCTCATGGAGTGCCCTCGTAATAATAACCAAGTTAAGAATTTTGGTGTAGTCTGGACTTAGGTTTAGTTCCTAAGTTCCCTTCAGTTTGAGTTTAAACAGAAAACTGTGCAACGAATCGGATAAGAGTCATCGATAGTGAGATGGAGAAGTAATAAGTGATGTATGAACTAATCTGACTTCGGACGCGGTCACAAGACAAACTAAAAAAAAGTTCTCACCTCCTTTTGGGAAATTTCCCTTGGCAGCACGACAGGGACGGCAATGTGTGCTCCAAAATCCTGGTCAATGATGGATTTTACTTCGTAATTAGACCCGAAGGAAAGCGTGTATTCCTGGAACTGTGAAAACGAAAACGCGCCCATGGTTATTTGTTGCCATAGAATATTACATTTACTTTGGACATTTTAGTTTTAGATAGAGACATTTACACGATACACATTTACATGAATTTACATCGAATACATAGAATTTGCCTCCCTAATCGCTTCCCTACAATGTAGGTCCACTAACCTTCTGCATCTGACTTGATGAACCAGTGATCACACTCGTACGTTTTTCCACCCCGTTTATGTAGACTTTATTGTCACCATAGACTGATATGCACAAGTGCACCCACTCGCGTATGGGCATCTTGAAGTCCAGCACCATGGAGATCAATGAGTACCCTTCACTGAAGTACAAATCTTGAGAACCGACTGTGAAAAAAATGTTTAATGAAAAAATAAGTTTACCTAAAGTTGTATGTTACTTCGCGTGTGGTGTGTTCGTCAAGCGAAAATATGTGAAGAAAATTTCGAGTTCTGACATGTTAATTTGAGGCATTTATAATGAAATAAAAAAGACTCGTTACGTAACTGTGGGTCATAATTACATACTATTTCCTGGGGAAGTTCTAAAGTGAAAGTGAAAGACAGGGATAGATAATAAGACATATATTAATGAATTTATTCATCAATTTAATATTATATGTGATGCAGCATAAATTGAAATCGGATTATTTTCAACGAATAACTGGATGATCAGACAGAGATTAGCGTTTTTGTAAGGGAGAATGACTTGAGAGCAGATAAAAATTTAAGCAAGTTGTTTTGTTTACGGGCATAGAAGTCATAGTTGACTTTTATGAAGAAACTTACACAAGACGAGACTCAGAGGGTAGAGAAAGAGGAAGTTGCAGGACTCGTCTCCCAGGAAGAGCATCTTGAAGTGAAGGCAGTAGGAGACGGTGGTCAGGTTGGTAGGCAGCGAGAACCTGGTACCCAAATACGGCGTGTCGAGCAGGTAGTTGATCTTCTGGTGTTCGCTCATGGAGAACGCCGGTGTTCCTGGCAAAAACGCTCCATAGAAAACGCCGAACAAGTGATGTATGAACAAGTGATGTATTTCTCATCTCATCACTAGTGACTAAATGTTATCATATCTGTTCTATTACGTGGATGGCCTATGCTGATTTATGAGACGCTCGTCCTTATAGCAAAAATATCAATTTTTATTTTCATTGTGATCAATACTTTTTACTTTTTATTCCTCCGTAAATTTTAAAATGAACATGTTAATTTGGAAAGAATAAGCATTGAAATATTGAAAGTTACTGAGAAAAAATTCTTTAGATTTTTCGTACCGTGAACAAGATTCTGGCGCATCATGCAAGTCAGTACAACTCCTTGCAGGAGCCACAGGGCCCGTAGCTGTGCCATTGTAGCGCTGCCAACGCCGGCAAACCACCTGATGAAAAAGTCCTTGGAAGATGATAGTTGTTTGTGGACGAACTTACCACAATATACAGTACATTATTATACCATATCCATAGTGCACTATCTGGCTACCAATGCATGCAGCACCTACACCGCGTGATGAATGGCCAGAATGGGTAACGATTAAAATGTATTAAATACTCGTCTGAATAGAAGCGCAGAATACGCTTACATGAAAAAAGTACAGAAGATTTACTGAGTACTAGACAAGAACTATATAAACTCTAGAAATCTATTATTATTTCGTAATATTGCAAGCAGAAGCATAAAAAAACACTGCCCGCCCTATGAACTTGAGTTTCTACGCCACAGCTTCTGCTCTGTCACTTACTCTGCAGGTGCATGCGAGTGCCCCTTGCTGGTTGTGGCTACTTATCAAAACGCTGCATACAAAGTTTGCCCGTATTCGATGTTAATAGCAGCCTTTAGCTAACGAGTCAGTTACAGCAAAAATAGTAATTGCAAAATTTACTTTAGAGTTCTTTTTACTTCAAAAGAGGTTCCTCCCATTCTACGTATTCAACCAAGCCTGCTGTAACAAATTAAAAATAAAACAAATTTAAAAATTAAAAGATCGTCTATTGTGGAGACTCAACTTTGAAAGAATGATGCTATGAAGTGATATTTAATCTAATATGATAACGATACCTATTCACTAAGTATAAGAGGGTACGCTGATACTAGAACATCAATGCTCCGCAAGATAAACGTGACGTTTTCACCTGCTTTAAGAGGCGCTGGGATGCAGAGGGGGATGAGCGGAGCAGGCTTCTGACCAACAGCAGCCGAAGACTGGGCATTTATAAACTCTAGACCATGTACATACATTGACAGATTCTTCAACCAAGGTGAAGATTTACTCGTTAATGATGCACAATAATTTTGTGTTATCG